>NW_028120614.1:0-149000 GCF_965178545.1 Coloeus monedula | reverse complement strand
CAATAGGACTCCTAGTAGAGACTGGTCTTGTTGATGCTGACTCCGCTAAAGAAATTTTTATTTTATCACATACCGATTATCCTCCCGTTAAGATCCCGGCAGGACAAAAGTTAGCACAACTAGTACCATTACCACATCTGGCTTCAAGCATTCCGCCTGTTTGTGATGCACCTAGGTGTCAGCCAAGTCCTGGCTCTACTGGATCTCTGACCTTACTCACTATTGATCTCACCTCCCGCCCACGGAAGCGTTGTCTCCTGCTGCATCAGGCAGAGTCCATCACCTTGGAACCTATCCTCAACCCCCGACGCCCATGCCTTGGGTGCGCTACAAAGACCCCAAGACGGGACCTTGGCAAGATCCTGTAAAAACCTTGTACTGGGGAAGAGGTTACTTATGTGTGTCCACTCCGACAGGTCCCCTATGGGTTCCGGCCAAATGGACTAAGCCTGTTGTCACTGATGAGCAACCCACAACAGAAGAAGAAAAGAAGGGTACAGAGGAAGATCTCACAAATCCTGCAGGAAGTTGAGCAGCGGTTTTACATTACCTTCCTTGTGGACTCTGAACAGGAGATAGAGGGTTATCTCCTCCCACATTTGCAGAGACACTTTTTGCGCTTTTGCCAATCTGCTTGCTTTGCATGTAATTGTAACAATCATAAGGCGTGGGTAAGATTGCTTTGCGGAGGCTGTAATTTACAGTGGTGGGTCCACCAGCGACATCTATCAGAAGGGTTTTGGTGTCAGTCTTGCAGTTTTCACTGGCACCGTGAGACGGCTCAAGGAGCATTAGTACAACTCACAGGCAAAAATATCATTGACAGTTTGCAATTAGTTGAAAATCTTGAAGATCTGCGGCTAAGAGAATTAGCGTGGTCAGTACAGCATTTAGCAAAAAAGATCTTAGCCGATAGCTACTCTGTAGTTTTGCAATCCTCGTGCCAACCAAATATCGGGGTCCCCATTCAGTGGCAAGTTGACCCAAGAAAGTGGGATCATGTTTGCCGGCGGTTTAAGCATCGTGCTGCTAATCGCAGGCTCAGTAATGGGTCACCCCCTTTCCTACCCTCCTAAGGTGTTTGACCCTAGAGATAATATCTGGGTCTCCTTGGCACGTGAATTGAACACCACAACATTCTGTGCCTCCCTAGCCACACCCAGTACCCCATTTTTGACATGCTTAGTTGGAGTACCACTAACAGATAATACATGGCGTAACTTCGTAATCGAGACCCAGAACCAGTTCAAAATTATTAGACCATTAAAATCCACAATGAATATTACCGCTGGCCTACAAGAGTATGATAGCTGGGATGATAAACTCCCGGTGGGCCCTGAGCCACAAGAGATAGAACTAGTTGATTCTCTTAATGCTACAGCCTGTATTTATATTAATAGTTCACGTAATTTATGCCAAGAGGGCAGCCTTAATGGCTGTCGACTGAATGAATCCAACCCCACCTTGATTTATCCTATTGGCAATGCTTCACAGTGGGATTTAGAATGGTGCAACGTTACCGTGAGAAATCGATCTCTTGCAGCCCCTGGAACGTTTTTCCCTCGAAAGTTACCCAGAGGGTTTTTCCTAATTTGTGGGAATCGTGCCTGGTCAGGTATTCCATCCAGGCCTGTAGGTGGGCCCTGTACCTTTGGCCAACTGAGTCTTGCACTTCCACAGCACCATCCTAATGCTACACACCGAACACGATGGCGGAGGTCTTTAACAGAAACTATAACACCTGAATGTCAGGATGACCTCACGCTATGGAGCAAATCAGAAGTGCTTTTTACCTCCCTTTTTGTTCCTGGTGCAGCTGCGGCACGAGCCCATCGTCACTTAGAAAAACTGGCATGTTGGGTAGTTAAACAGGCAAACGGTACCAGCCGAGTGTTGTCTGAACTTGCAGAAGATCTGAGTTCAGTCCAACACGCCCTGCTTCAGAATAGAGCAGCTATAGATTTTCTACTCTTAGCCCACGGCCATGGCTGTGAAGACTTTGAAGGAATGTGCTGTATGGATCTTGAGGATCATTCTAAGTCCATCCACGCCGAAATTAAGAATTTGATTGAACACTCCCAAAAAATAAAAAAAGACTCCGGATTTTTCGGATTAGAAGGACTTACAAAGTGGATGGGCTTAGAAGGATGGATGAAAAGTGTGATTAAATCCTTAATGCTGTTGCTAATAATTGTTTTGCTTGGTTTACTTATGCTTAGCTGTATAATGTCATGTATAAAAAATTTAATTTTGAAGTCAGTCAATATGACTATGATCATGCAAAAAGAAAACAGGGGAAGTGTTGAGAGTCTTTCTGAAGAATGGCTAAAGAGCAAAGGTCATGATAACACAGGAGGCTTAGAAAAGATGCAGACACTGAGTCCTTGAGCAAGAGGTTGCATAGATAACAGAATGTGCATTCAGATAAGAAAGAAGACAGAAACCATATGGAAGAGGAAGATAAGACCACCGTGTTTGTAGATCCCACGGAATAGCTCCCACCAATGAGGAGCTCAACTTTTGCAATATGTATGAGCTAATTAAAGGTACTATAAGTAAGTGTAGTTTTGAAAAATAAATCGAGACTTGCTGAACATCATGCCTTGAGTGCTTGTCTCCCGCGACTCCACCCAACAATGTGTCTTTACAAAGAGACCGTGTGAATCTGTCCTTAGACAAGGCTAGGAATTTACTGGTAGGGGCGTAACAGAAGAAAGTCTTAGTTCTAGAAACTGTTACTAATCGACAGAGACTGTTGCTTAGCCAAGGCCGTGTTAAATTCCTGAACCTAGAGCAAGGCAGCAAAGACTTAATAGCATTAGGAATAGTTTCGTTTTCTTCCTTTTCCATACCAAGAGGGGGGTGCATATTAGAGGGGAGCATAGAGTAGGCAGTTCCGGAAGTCTGTAATTCCCGAGTACCTCCGAGGGTGCTGTTGCCAGGAACTTCGCATCAAAAGGGGGCTGCGTCCCGCAATCAGTTGAGAGACTCCATGGCAAAAGCCCCATGGCCTCTCCCTGTAGTTGAAGAATGTCACAGGCCTCCTCTGTCTCCTTTTTGGTGGATGAAGAAAGTCAGAAAGCAACACTTCTGCCAGAACTCTCCAAGATGCCCCCTTTGCTCCCAGTGACTCCATCACTGGCCGGGAAGCTGTCTTTTCTCCCAGAGGAGTTTGAGATACAGTTAAAAGCCGTGTGGCAGAGAAAAAAGGCAATAATTGGTTTACAAGGGATGGCAAACAAGAGATACCAGAAGCTTTGGCCCTACCAATAGTAAAAGAACTCCGTGAAGAGAGTCCTTGCACCTCCTGAGGATTGCCAGAAGCCTTCCTCATGCTGGATGGTGCTGGGGGTCTTTTTAGACTGGCAAAAGGAGCTGTTGAAGGTTGCTTGATCTGTGCTAAAGCAAACAGCCAAGTTACAAAGTAACTTGCCAGGGGAGGGAGGCCTTGGGCTGCAGGTCCCTTCCAAAGATGCCAGGTGGATTTTCCTGAGATGCCCCAAGTGGGAAGGCTTCATGTCTTCTGGTAATGGTATTGTCAGCTAGCAAGGTGGCCAGAAGCATTTCCAACTGCTTCAGCAACGACAGGATCAGGTATTAAGGCATTTTTGGAACAAATCATTCCAAGATACAGCATTGTAGAAGCAATAGACTCAGATAGGGGAACTCATTTTACAGGAAAGATCCTTCAAGGGGTTTTGGCTTCTTTAGGAACACAATGGAACCTCCATAGGCCCTGGCACCCCCAGAGCTCAGCTCGGGTAGAAAACAATGAATAGAGAAATAAACACCTTTTGAAGCTGGTAATAGAAACCAAGATGCCATGGCTAGGGCTTTGGACATTGGCTTTGGCGAGAATGAGAGCCCGAGCCAGAAGAGAGATTCCGTTCTCCCCCTTTCCGTCGTTGTTATGAATTACCCGGCTAAGTCTCAACCTAGTGGGGGAGTAGAGGTAAGTGATGTATATTTAAAACCATCTGTGGCCAGGATACTGCTTCTTGTGAAACCCCTTCAACAGGAAGCTCAGCTGGCACAAGCCCCACCTTTGGACTTTGCTGCTTGTAACATCCAACCAGGAGATTGAGTCCTAGTTAAGGAGTAGAAAGAAGCGCCAGTGGTTCTGAAATGGCGTGGCCCATTCCAAGTGTCACTGACGACAGAAACAGCCGTGAAGACAGCTGGACACAGGTGGACCCGTCACTCTCGGGTCAAGGTCTCTGAAGCCTCAGAGATTTGCACATCTCAGCTGGAGGAGAAGGCCGGGAGGCTGTGACTGACACTCTGCAGGAGTGGGCCGGAGCAGTAGCCAGTGCTTCGACATCAGAGGAAGCCCTGCGTGCCTACCCACAGACCACCTGCTGAAATAGTCTCTATGCGCATCCCTCCTCTAGAATGTCCACTCACTGGGGCGCTAATACTTGCTGGATTCTTTTATGTTAAGTGGTTTCTGTGTCTTCAATTGCCACAGGTGCTGCAGAAGACAACGGGAAAATTAGACTAGCTAATTAGATCACATTATTAAAATATTTTCCTTACTAGTTCTACTTTTATATGGTCAGCTAAGTTTAGGCCAGGAGTGGGAGAATCAATTTGCAGCCTTCTTAGCAGAAGAAGTAGCAAAAGTTTTTCACCTTAGCAATTGCTGGCTCTGTGGAGGGCCTGGAGGATCTGAAGAGTGCCTGTGGTTGGCTAGCCCAGCTGAACCTAAGTGGTGGCTCAACACCTGACATCAGGTCCATAGTAGGACGGGATTTTGGGCCAAAGAAGGAAGTCCATGGCTATAGGAGAAGGTTTCACGAAGGATGTCTGGACTTCAGGTGGCTCTCTTGAAAGCTGTTTATTGCATAGGCAAAGTTACAGCATTTCAGGGAGTGGCTATCCAGAGCCAGCCCTAGAGCTGCCAGCTCCAGCTGTAGGCATACCTGAAGCCGCTTGCTGTTCAAGTTACAGAGCATTCTATACTTTTCTTTGCAGAGTATCTTAGCACGTAACAACCAATAAGCACCATACACAACACCTTTACATTGGCCTATAGCCTATCATAGCTACTACCATCACCATATTATAGTCATTATTATCCAATCACAAGAGTAAGTTACAATTTAAGCTTCCAGTGGAAAATTCTTAGACCTTTCTTCTTCTTGCTACATCAACATTTCTTGTTTGCCTGCCATATCTTTCTTTTTGGTAAAGACACTTTTTCTATTCACTTATGCTCTTCTTGAGACTTACTTACTTGGTGAAAAACATGTCTTTGTTTGTAATCACATACCTTTGTCCTGCTCCTAAAAATCTCCTTCCAACTCATCTCCAACCTTTGCCTTCTCAGTTACTCAGCGATCACTGTTTCAGCAAAACATCTTTTCTTCTATATCAAAACTTGCTTTCATTTCTACCTCATCCCCAGCTTCTACATTCTCAGACCTTTCTGCCAAGCCTACATACCTGTGAAACTTTCTTACCAAACTTTCATCCTCCCCAACACATGGCCACTTCATTCTTCTCCAACAGGCACTTATTGCCTAAACAGGACAGGGCGGGTCTATGTAGGAAAAGGCGTTTGTCAATTGACTTTCCCTCTGGCTTTAAACAATTGGGTTTGGACCCACAATTGCCCTCCTTACAATTGTTCCAAATATCAAGACAATTGCAATCAAAGAGCTGTTCAGCTCACTAATGGTAGCTGCGTAAGGTGTTCTTACCACACTTACCAAAAACATTTGGAAGCCTGTAAAGCAATGGGGAGGGACAAGGGGTTTTTTTGACCACCTATTTTTAAGCTGTCCCCACAAAAATCCCACAAGTAGAAGACATGTTGTTTGTGATTATCAGTGGGAATGGCAACAGCGGATTGGAACTCAAAGCCTTTTAGTGAGTTCTGCTCCAAATCCAAGCAAGCAACTTGCAGATGTAAATGTAGATGGGAACCCTGTGTGGGAGCTTGGAAATGCAAATGCTGTGACCCTTATGGTGGGGCAGCTATTGTTGGAGGACCGTTAGGCCCGGGAATCCTGCTGTATTTTGACCCACCAATTGATGACCAAGGGTAGGAAGGCCCCTTTGCTAATGGAACACGGGCTTTGAAAGGACATGATTGGATTTGTGGCCAACATGCTTAGCTCAGGTTACCTCCAAACTGGTCAGGGATATGGTGTATATCTTAGACCATTGTTCTTTTTGCTACTACAAATTCAGGGAAATCGCTTAGGAATCAAAATCTGTGATGATTTAATTAGAGAAAAGCAGTCAGCTGATGCAGCCTTGGCTGCAGGGAGCACCCCAGAACGGGGAGAAGATGAATGGCCACCAGAACAAGTTACGCAACATGATGGACCAGCCACTTGGAAACCTAAGGAATTAATCCCAGATGCCTGGAAACCCATTTATCATTTGAATGAGATAATTAGGGTACAAGCTGTCTCAGAAATAATTACCAACCAGCCAGCCACAGCTCTTGACCGTCTTGCTGAGCAACCCACTTCAATGAGGAAAGCGGTATTTCAACATTGGATGGTATTAGATTATCTGTTAGCAGAAGAAGGAGGAGTTTGTGGGAAATTAAATGACTCGAGCTGCTGTTTGCAAGCAGATGACAGCGGAAAAGTGGTCAAACAAATAACAGAGGAAATAACCTCAGCTCATGGACCTGTCCAAGTGTTGAAAGGATGGTAATGGGACATGTTTTCCTGGCTAACTGGCCAGCTATGGGCTAAATTGTTACAGCAGGGATTACTGTAACACGCCTATATCAAACCAGGAATCCCGTGGAAAAGAAGTAGATATGGACAGATTGGTGGTAGATGTTTCAGAGGTCTTTATTTCTCCAGCCACATGGCCGGGGCTCTGCTCAGGAACTCCCCCAGTCACGGGACCCGAGGGTCCTTGGCCACACCGGGGAACACAAACCAACCAAGGGGGAATGAAGCTGACCAGGGGCAGGGAAACCCCGTGTCTACCCCCCAGGGCCCGTCGCCCAGGGCTCCATGGCAGGGGGGGAGACCCCAACACTAAATGAATACCATTTCTCCTCTTCTATGCTATAGCAACTCTAATCTTTTGACCATACGTGACACCATGCTGGGTGCAGCTCTTTCAGCAGGTAGCAGCCATGCCTACCTGATCCAGAAACGACTACAAAAGGACAGAAGAGGATGTCACTGCAAATAATAGCAAAAGCCCAGAAGACTCAAGAAGAAAAAATTAAATCAATGGTAATTAAGGTTTGTAAAGACAAATACAGATCAAATAAAAAAAGGAGGGATTAAAAGGAATGAGATGGATGAGTCTTTACAAACAGACCGTGTGAATTGGCCTGTAGACAAGGCTAGGAACTTACGGGGAGTGAAGTAACAGAAGAAAGTATTAGTTCTCTAGAACTGTTACTAATCATCAGAGACTGTTGATTAATCAAGGCCGTGTTAAATTCCTGAACCCAGAGCAAGGCAACAAAGACTTAATAGAATTAGGAATGGTTTCTTTTTCTTTCTTTTCGATGCCAAATGGGGGGTGCATATTAGAGGAGGGCATAGAGTAGGCAGTTCTGGAAGTCTGTATCTCCCGAATACCTCAGCCAGTGGGGAAAAAGAAGAGGGTGCTGTGGCCGGGAACTTGACATCAAAAGGGGGCTGCATCCCGCAACCGTTTGACAGACCCCATGGGAAAAGCCCCATGGACTCTCCCTGTAGTCGAAGAATGTTGCAGGACTCCTCTGTCTCCTTTTCGGACATCAACCTCAGGCATGGTGGATTAATTTTCCCCAACGGCAGCGACCTGCTGCGTGGTCTCCGTGCTCCTCCCCAGCCCCCCGGGAGGTGTCAAATAGTTGCCGGCGGCTCCCACCGCGCGTTACAGACGGCTGCGCGGCGCCGGGGCTGCTCGCAGTGCTCCCCTGCCCCGCCAGGGCTGGCCGCGGGCTGCGGAGCCACCTCGCCACCGGCGCGGCCAGGGCCGGGGCCCTTCTCGACAGCAGCCGAGGGGCTGCGGAGCGGGCGGCTGCGGGACGATCAGCTATTTTATGCCGCGCGGTGCTGCCGCCTCCATCTAGCTCCCCATCGCGCCGCCGGCCGACCCCGCCTGGCGCGTTCACGCTCGGCCGCGCTCGCCGCCCGCCCAGCCTCGCCGGAAGCTCTCCCGCCCGGGCCGTGCCCCGGCTCCGCCTCTGCGGCTCGGCAGGGCCCGGCCGCACGCGTGCTGCGTGGCTCGGAGCACCCGCGTTGCGCCGCAGGCGACGGGGAAGGCGGGGCGGGCCGGCGCCATCGTGGTAGCGCGAGGAGAGGAGCGCCCGGGCGGGGCGGCGAGTGGCGCGGCCGTGAGCGCTTCTGCTTCCTGTCGCTCGGCTGCCGCCCACGGCAGGTGCCGTGTGACCCCGCGGAGCGGCGGGGCCGGCCGGGCGGTGCGCGGCGAGGCTTTCGGCCAGCGGCGGCCGCAGCGACAGTCTGCTGGCACTGCCCGTGCCGGTGGAGAGAGCGGGGATCCGAGGCCGGCCTTCCTAGGGTAACGAGGGGCGACCGCCTTTGCCGCGCTGCCCTCCGTGCAGCACGTGGCCGATTCCGGCGAACCCGGGGTCTCCGCAGCGGCGCGGGCGGGAGGGAGTGGGGAGCGCGCTCGGTGCTCTGCCGGCCGCTCCCGCCCAGCGCTGCGCTCCGCCGAGGCGTTTTCCCGCCCGTCCTGGGAAGGACATAAGGGACCCCGGAGTCGGAGCTTAGCTGTCAGGGGGAACAACTTCCCTCCATTGGCGACCTCCTTTTCCCTCTGATTCAGCTACCTTGTGGTAGGTGCGATGGTGCTGAAGAAGGGTGGCGGCTGGGCACAGTTGCTGGCATAGGTGGTGCGAGAGCTCCACGCAAGCAGCTTTGAGTGGCATGTGCGAGGGTAGGAAGGTACGGCACCCACAGCTGAAGGTAAAAAAAGTCAGGGCATGTCATCAGCCGCAATCGTGCTAAGTTCTTCATCTTTGCAAACTGCTTGCCGAGTTGTTCCTTTTCTTAGGTAATGGGGGTTTGTATCAACCAGAACTGCATATGGTCAGTATTTGCAGAGAAGGTTACGTGGACTGTTGTTGAAGTGAGTGTAGCAGTTTCTATGGCATTCTGCAAAAAAAGGGACAGGTCTCTCTGCGTTCCCCAATTCTTAACAAAAATGAAGTTAACAAAGCCCTGAAAAGAGGTTTTACAAAACTTCAGGGATTTTTTCCTACGAGTACTGTGGAGACAACCGTAGTCACCTTGTCTTTCCAAAAGTGAAGGTTACATCTTTTTGTCCAAGAGCATCAAGTGCTTTTGATCAGCGTTTGTGTGCATGCATTAGCCTTGTTCTGTCGGGTGGAGTCGCGGGAGACAAGCACTCAAGGCATGATGTTCAGCAAGTCTCGATTTATTTTTCAAAACTACACTTACTTATAGTACCTTTAATTAGCTCATACATATTGCAAAAGTTGAGCTCCTCATTGGTGGGAGCTATTCCGTGGGATCTACAAACACGGTGGTCTTATCTTTCTCTTCCATATGGTTTCTGTCTTCTTTCTTATCTGAATGCACACTGTTATTTATGCAACCTCTTGCTCAAGGACTCAGTGTCTGCATCTTTTCTAAGCCTCCTGTGTTATCATGACCTTTGCTCTTTAGCCATTCTTCAGAAAGACTCTCAACACTTCCCCTGTTTTCTTTTTGCATGATCATAGTCATATTGACTGACTTTAAAATTAAATTTTTTATACATGACATTATACAACCAAGCATAAGTAAACCAAGCAAAACAATTATTAGCAACAGCATTAAAGATTTAATCACACTTTTCATCCATCCTTCTAAGCCCATCCACTCTGTAAGTCCTTCTTATCTGAAAAATCCGGAGTCTTTTTTTATTTTTTGGGAGTGTTCAATCAAATTCTTAATTTCGGCGTGGATGGATTTAGAATGATCCTCAAGATCCATACAGCACATTCCTTCAAAGTCTTCACAGCCATGGCCGTGGGCTAAGAGTAGAAAATCTATAGCTGCTCTATTCTGAAGCAGGGCGTGTTGGACTGAACTCAGATCTTCTGCAAGTTCAGACAACACTCGGCTGGTACCGTTTGCCTGTTTAACTACCCAACATGCCAGTTTTTCTAAGTGACGATGGGCTCGTGCCGCAGCTGCACCAGGAACAAAAAGGGAGGTAAAAAGCACTTCTGATTTGCTCCATAGCGTGAGGTCATCCTGACATTCAGGTGTTATAGTTTCTGTTAAAGACCTCCGCCATCGTGTTCGGTGTGTAGCATTAGGATGGTGCTGTGGAAGTGCAAGACTCAGTTGGCCAAAGGTACAGGGCCCACCTACAGGCCTGGATGGAATACCTGACCAGGCACGATTCCCACAAATTAGGAAAAACCCTCTGGGTAACTGTAGGATGCTGGGGGGGTTCGGTCGGGACGGTTGGATGGTGACGGATGGAGACGGGTGGTGACGAGAGATCTCTGTAGTCAGATCTTGGAACATGCGGTTTATTGCAAAGGGCGTGGGTACAGGGGCACTGCTTAGAGCTGCAGCTGGCAGCTCTGAACAGGCCCAAGAGAGCAAGAGAGTAAGCGGGTAAGCAAAGAGAGAATAGTAAGAGTCTACAGTAAGAGTCTACAGTAAGAGTGTATAGTAAGAGAGTCTAGTAAGAGAGAGAGCATGAATGTAGTAAAAAGGTGTCTGAAGTCCTGGTTACAATACAATAAATCATCTTCTGTACTGAATATTCTAATTGTCACTAACCAATCTAATACAAGATACAAATCCTATAGCATTTACATACAGCCTATAAGAGTTCTTATATTACCATAGAGTGTTACATCTTAACTTCTAAAAACTACTCTTTGGACCCCTTCTGCTGAGCTAGTAGGGTCTGCTCTGACCCTTGGACCTGCCTGCAAGCAGAGGGTATTGTTCAATCAAGAGGGGATTACATTCAGTCGGCCATACCATTGTTTTCCAGTTGTTCAGTAACTAAGACTTGGTATCTCAAAGGTGGCTTTCATTTCGATGTCGCTTATAGTTTTCATATTCCCAAAATCTTTTGTCAGGCAATCATATTTATAAGGCTTTCCTGTTTCATCTTTCCCAACATCTCCCCCGTTCCGATGAACAACTAAGATATTAGACACAGTCCTACTCGTCATTTTTTGCACACATTGAAGTATACAAGGTACTGCTACTAGAACTATAATTATTACTACTAGAATAATCAAGCCTATTTTACAGAGTTCCCTTAGCCAGGGTGCAAAGCTCCAACCATTAAACAAACTGTCTAGCCAAGACAGGTTATCTGTTGTAATTTGGTTAGCTAGGTCCCTTAGGTTTTGTAACGGTACTAAAACCTTCTGGGAAAGGCACTCTATAAGTTGAGGAAGGTTTGTCAGGGCTTGTGTCAGACAGACAGATGGTATCGGAGCCTGCAGATTTGGCTAAAGCAACCCAGACATTTGTCTTTGGTTGATTTACAGGTAAAGCTTCACTGCAAAAACAAAAACAAAAGGTTAAAAATAACATGCATCTACACAAATAATACTAGAACTCCATTCTTTTCTTGAGCCGTTTCTGGCAGACGATCTTCTCTCAGTGGTTCTGCCTAGTTCACATTTGGGTGACGGCTTCTCGGCTTCTACTCGCGGGGTCACTGGCTGAAGTGGAACCGACAACGGGCTTTGATGCGTGGTACAGCTTCACCTTCTTTGCTGGAATCCACTTGGTTCCTTCACCTGTGGAGAGACATGCAAATCCCTTTCCCCACATTATGAGATTGTATGGTCTTTCTATTTTTCCTGATTCTAGAATCTTAATTAAAACTGGGGGGTGTTTTTTCAGTTTTGCTTTTTTATTGTTCAAGAAATATCTGAAAATGGGGGGATCAGGCTCTTCTGCAGAGCCGTTCAAGAAATTAAAAACATACAAGGCTTTATTCAACCTTCTTTGAGGTGTAGCCTGGGCTTTTCCCCCTTTTTGTTGATTTAAAATGCGTTTTAAAGTTTGATGTGTTCCTTTTAGGGTACTTTTAAGCAGTTGTTTAAGATACGGTGAGCAAATGCCACTGTATCTTACAGCCTTTTTTAGTTCTTTAATTTCGAGAGTGGGGATGGGAGCCCACGTTTTAGGACTGTTAGGCTGTTGGCTAGCTATCACAGGCTTAGCTAATAGACTAAGACTTTCATCTTTATAGATTTGGAGTCTTATTTCATGCCAATCTGTTAATTGAGCATAATCTGAGCACTTTGGAGGATTTTTTGATTCAGAAGGTAGCGCTGACAAACTCTCAGAACTCGCTTTCTCTCTATGGGTTGCGGAGTCTGTCCCAAACACTGGGGGGACAGTGAACCTGTTTGGGAACAGACTTAATTCTTTTTCGGAATTGTTTTGTATTGGGATTAAGGTGTTGGCATTTGCAGGGGCAAAATAGTTCTCAGTCTGTCCTGTATTTATAAAAGCAGGTGTCATATTCCACCCTCCCCCTCCTCGTTGCACGGCTTGTGTGCCTGGCTGTGGCAGTGCGATCGATTGGTGATACAAAGTAGTCCCATTCGGTGCCAGGAGCGCGGAGGGCGATAGCGCGGCTGGGTGTTCGAGGGAGTGCGGGCGTGATTCGGTGCTGCTTGGGTTGGCTCCGGGATGCGGCGGCGGAGGCAGGGGGGCAGGCGGCGGAGCCGCGGGGTGATGTGCGGCTGGTCCCGGGAGCGGTGCTGCGACTGGAGGAGTGTGAGCGGAGTGATATCGCTGGTCCGGGGGTTGCAGCAATTGCGCATGCGTGGGTTGCGTCATCAGGTCAACGTGGCAGGCTGTGATGGCGGCAGTCCGTGTGGCGGGCGGTTCGGGCAGAGCGGGAGATGGCAGGACTGCAGAACCAGGGGCTGGGGCTGCGACCACGGTCGAGGGAGGGGGCGATGGGACGATCATGGATGCCGGTGGCGGTGGGACTGCACTATTTGGCAGCTGAGAAGCGGGAGGCTGCGGTGGATACAGCAGGGTGCGGTCTGGGGCCACGGGGGCGGGCGGCGGCGGCAGAGCTGCTCTGTCGGCAGGAGATGGTCTCGGGGCGGCGGGAGGCAGGAGGGCCGGCGGCTGGATCACGGCGTGCTGCCGCTGGGAGCTTGTAGGCTGGGCTGGGGTGGGTGGTGGTGCGGCGGGCAGGAACGACGCTGCCGGAGCGGCGGTGCCGGGAGACGGGGCTGGGGCAGCGGCAGGCACGGAGGGGGCTCCAGTCATCCGTGCAGACGCTGCGGCACCAGCAGCAAGTGGCTCGCTGGGCTGGGGCGCTCCGCGTTCCAGCGCGAGCGATGGTGTGCCGGGATCGGGGGATTGCGCAGGGACGCCGGCAGGGACGGGAGTAGACATAGGCGTCTGTGCTGCCGCGGGGCCGGGGGACAGCTCGGGGCGTGCTGTGTGCGCTTGAACGGTAGGGTGAGGGAGCAGGGTTCCCGCGGCAACGTGTACAGGGGGCACCGGGGGCCCCAGCGCGGTCGTGACAGGCGCTGTCGGTACTGGTGGTTCGGGAGCGGCAGGAGACTGTGAAGACGCAGCAGCGACGGACGCGGATGGGCTATCAGCTACCACCGGCGCCGTGTCGGTGGCGGCAAGGGGGACCTGGGGGGCTGGAAGAAGGGTCGCCGCTTGGCTTTGCGGGGGGCCGGCTATAATGGCAGCCACGGCCATAACCGGCGCGGCTGGGGGAGCGGTAGCACCCGTAGCTAGCAGGGGGGTGGCCGCCGCCCCCGCCGGGGTATCGCCGGGGGGCGGGGCCACGAATATGCCAGCAGTGGGGGGTGGGGTAACAATGACGGCAGCAGCGGGGGGGCACGTGGGGGCAGGGGCAAGGGGCGGGGTCGCGGAGACGCTGGAACCGAGGGCGGGAGCCGGGACAGCGGGGACGAGCGGGATGGCGGGGGCGGGGATGGTGGGAGGGGCCGTAGGGTCCGGTGGGGTGGCTGGGGCCGGGGCAACGGGTGCCGGGACCGCGAGCGCGGGGGGCGGGGCGGCGCGAGTCAGCCGGACCGCGGGTACTGGAGCCGCGAGGACCGGCGGAGAGGCGGGGGCCGCGCCCCATTGCAGGCTCGCGGCGGCAAGGGGCGGGCTCACAGCAGGAGCCGGGCTCGGCGGGGTGACTGCTGCGGGCGACGCCTTCGCAGCAAACAGCTCCACCAGCGCTCTGCAAGCTGGGAGCAGCTGCGCGGCAGCCATATCCCGGTAGGAAATATTATTAAAGAGCTTAACCCCAACTGTGTCCCAGAAGTCTCTTGTAAAGACGGCTGAACGGTCAGCATTTGGGAAATTAATCAGAGTCCATTCTAAGAGGTTTTTTAGCTCCTGTTTAGGTAATTGTCTTGAACTAGAGCTTAGTAAATGCTTAAGTTGCTTATAGAGATCTCTGTCATGGGCAGAGTGCATTTGTCCCATTATCAGACCAGTATGATACTCACTTAGATGTTGTCGTAGGAGCAGTGTCCTTGCTCAGGGGTCCGTCGTGGGGGGCTGGCCAGGCACTCCACTCGGCGCTCAGGACGCTGCTTTTGGGTCCTCTCTCAGAGCTCCGGTTTTAGGCGTCGCGTGGCAACGGCTTTCCGTGCTCAGGACCTCACGGGTGGGTCCACACTAAGAGCTCCAGTGCGGGCGGTGCTGAGCACTACTCGCCTGTGCTCGGGACGCGCGGCAGGGTCCCTCCTTAGAGCTCCGGTCGGCACTGCTTAGCAGCGTGTCCGTGCTCGAGGGGTGCCACGGCAAACTTCCTCACAGAGCTCCAGGTAGCCGCTGCGCAGCAGTGGCCGCCTGTGCTCGAGGACTGCCAGGCAATTCCCTCCAAGAGCTCCAGGTAATCCCCGTGCTCGAGGGCTGCCTCGGCAGAATTATAGAGCTCCGGCTTTTACGATGCTCAGCAACGGTATGCCGTGCTCACGACACGTTCTAGGTGGCTATAACTGGTCTTTTAGTTACCGTCCATGGAGAAGTCTCCCACAGATGGAGAAAGCTGAACCGAGCCTTCAATCACGTTGTGCGCCAGGCTGAAGGTTCTTGGGGGGTTCGGCAATCACGATGGGCGCCAGACTGTAGGGAGCAGGGGAGGAAGTTCGGTCGGGGTTCGGACGGTCGGATGGTGACGGATGGAGACGGGTGGTGACTAGAGATCTCTGTAGTCAGATCTTGGAACATGCGGTTTATTGCAAAGGGCGTGGGTACAGGGGCACTGCTTAGAGCTGCAGCTGGCAGCTCTGAACAGGCCCAAGAGAGCAAGAGAGTAAGCGGGTAAGCAAAGAGAGAATAGTAAGAGTCTACAGTAAGAGTCTACAGTAAGAGTGTATAGTAAGAGAGTCTAGTAAGAGAGAGAGCATGAATGTAGTAAAAAGGTGTCTGAAGTCCTGGTTACAATACAATAAATCATCTTCTGTACTGAATATTCTAATTGTCACTAACCAATCTAATACAAGATACAAATCCTATAGCATTTACATACAGCCTATAAGAGTTCTTATATTACCATAGAGTGTTACATCTTAACTTCTAAAAACTACTCTTTGGACCCCTTCTGCTGAGCTAGTAGGGTCTGCTCTGACCCTTGGACCTGCCTGCAAGCAGAGGGTATTGTTCAATCAAGAGGGGATTACATTCAGTCGGCCATACCATTGTTTTCCAGTTGTTCAGTAACTAAGACTTGGTATCTCAAAGGTGGCTTTCATTTCGATGTCGCTTATAGTTTTCATATTCCCAAAATCTTTTGTCAGGCAATCATATTTATAAGGCTTTCCTGTTTCATCTTTCCCAACAGGTAACTTTCGAGGGAAAAACGTTCCAGGGGCTGCAAGAGATCGATTTCTCACGGTAACGTTGCACCATTCTAAATCCCACTGTGAAGCATTGCCAATAGGATAAATCAAGGTGGGGTTGGATTCATTCAGTCGACAGCCATTAAGGCTGCCCTCTTGGCATAAATCACGTGAACTATTAATATAAATACAGGCTGTAGCGTTAAGAGAATCAACTAGTTCTATTTCTTGTGGCTCAGGGCCCACCGGGAGTTTATCATCCCAGCTATCATACTCTTGTAGGCCAGCGGTAATATTCATTGTGGATTTTAATGGTCTAATAATTTTGAACTGGTTCTGGGTCTCGATTACGAAGTTACGCCATGTATTATCTGTTAGTGGTACTCCAACTAAGCATGTCAAAAATGGGGTACTGGGTGTGGCTAGGGAGGCACAGAATGTTGTGGTGTTCAATTCACGTGCCAAGGAGACCCAGATATTATCTCTAGGGTCAAACACCTTAGGAGGATAGGAAAGGGGGTGACCCATTACTGAGCCTGCGATTAGCAGCACGATGCTTAAACCGCCGGCAAACATGATCCCACTTTCTTGGGTCAACTTGCCACTGAATGGGGACCCCGATATTTGGTTGGCACGAGGATTGCAAAATTACAGAGTAGCTATCGGCTAAGATCTTTTTTGCTAAATGCTGTACTGACCACGCTAATTCTCTTAGCCGCAGATCTTCAAGATTTTCAACTAATTGCAAACTGTCAATGATATTTTTGCCTGTAAGTTGTACTAATGCTCCTTGAGCCGTCTCACGGTGCCAGTGAAAACTGCAAGACTGACACCAAAACCCTTCTGATAGATGTTGCTGGTGGACCCACCACTGTAAATTACAGCCTCCGCAAAGCAATCTTACCCACGCCTTATGATTATTACAATTACATGCAAAGCAACTAGACTGGCAAAAGCGCAAAAAGTGTCTCTGCAAATGTGGGAGGAGATAACCCTCTATCTCCTGTTCAGAGTCCACAAGGAAGGTAATGCAAAACCGCTGCTCAACTTCCTGCAGGATCTGTGATATCTTCCTCTGTACCCTTCTTTTCTTCCTCTGTTGTGGGTTGCTCATCAGTGACAACAGGCTTAGTCCATTTGGCTGGAACCCATAGGGGACCTGTCGGAGTGGACACACATAAGTAACCTCTTCCCCAGTACAAGGTTTTTACAGGATCCTGCCAAAGTCCCGTCTTGGGGTCTTTGTAGCGCACCCAAGGCATGGGCGTCGGGGGTTGAGGATAGGTAAAATGAACAATGGCAGGAGGCACTTCTTTGTCACCGAACACACAAAGGTGATTTAGGACAAAAAGGCATTTTAGTAATTTATCTTGTGGGTTGGACAATTCAGGATATTTCTGCAGGTATGTTTTGAGGGTACCATGTGCCCTCTCTACAATAGCCTGACCTGTGGGCGAGTGGGGGATGCCTGTTTTATGAGTAATACTCCAATTCTGCATATATCTGTCAAAGCGGGTGCTGCTATAAGCAGGGCCATTATCAGTTTTGATTATTAAAGGAACTCCCATAACTGCTATGCAGCTATTCAAATGACGTTCAACATGTCTCGCTTGTTCTCCTGTCTGAGCTGTAGCCCATATGAAATGACTGTATGTGTCAATTGACACATGAACATACTTCAAGCGCCCAAAACTGGGGACATGTGTGACGTCCATTTGCCATATTTCATTGGCTTTAAGTCCCCGAGGATTGACTCCTATACCTAAACCAACTCCAGCATTATGAAAGCTACATAACGGACATGCTTTTACTATGGCACGTGCGTCACGTAGGGGGATATGGAAATCTCTTACTAATCCTTTCGCATTTTGGTGAAACATACTGTGACTTTCTCGAGCCCTAGTATTTTTGGGAACATTCTGACTGAGTGACACGATCTGATCTGCTCTCTCATTGCCCTCTCCTAAGCCTTCTTGCCACTTATGGCTGCGTATATGGAGAATTGCATAAGGGTGGGATCTGTTCCGCAACGTACGTTTTAGTTGTAATAACAGATCAAAAAGTCGCTGGTTTTTCACTTCCTTGATGACAGCGTCCTCGATCCTAGAAACAATTCCTACAACATAAAGAGAGTCTGAAATGACATTGAGGGGTTCCGAAAAATGAAGGGCGGCCCACAGTACTGCCACAAGTTCTAAGGTTTGTAATGTATCAGTAGGGGTAGCTGCAATCTTATGGTGGCACCATTGTTGATTATAGTGCCAAACAACGGCAGCTGTCCTGGTTCTGCGTCCGGCATCAGTAAAAACTGTTAGAGCATCAGGGATAGGTCCTTGGTGCTGCAACGGTTTGGATATCCAAGTCCAGTTTCCTAACCAGTTGAGTAATTTTGGAGCTAATGGGCCGGTGCGAACTTCTGCTCCAGAAGAGAGCAATGCTTCAGTGAGCTGCGAGGAGTTGAGTAGGTACCAATCTAAGGTAGGTTTTTCCATGGGGAGGTAGATAACTGCAGGTTCAAGGCCACTAATTTCCCAGGTGCGTAGACGTCTTTTCTTTAAAAGAGTTGCTAAATTTTCAATCTTTGGAGTAACTGTTTTTCTTTGCTGCAAGGGGGGCGAAATCCATTCTAGAATGGAGATGTCCCCCGTTTTCTTTTGCTGAGTAATGGCTCCTAAGAGATGTTCTCCGCTGTTCCAGACAGTTAAGGATAAGGGGGTGTCGGGGTCTAGACGGTCAACAAAGCCTCTGGAGATACAGGATGTAATTTGCTGCAAGACTTTAGACTGTTGCGGCGTAAGCGTCACAGGAGTACATGGGTCTGTGCCCTTTAGCAAAGGACGTAGCTGTTCCAATAGCATGTTGGGAATTCCTGTAATGGGTTTAAGCCATTGTAGGTCTCCTAGAAGTTTCTGGGCTTCATTTAGATTTGAAATAGATGCTTGAATATGTAACTTCTGAGGCTTTATTCTTTGAGCGGTAATAGTCCATCCTAGATATTTCCATGGAGCAGAAACTTGTATTTTGTTGGGTGCCACAACAAGGGACCAGGCAGCTAAGGAGGCAACAATAATTTGCATCTGGGCAGGGGTGAAGGGATCCCTTTGAGCAAAGAGAATGTCATCCATGTAGTGATAAATAATGGCATCAGGCATCTGTCTCCGTAAGGGTTGTAAGGCAGCATCAACATACAGTTGGCACAAAGTAGGTGAGTTTTTCATCCCTTGCGGCAATACAGTCCATTCAAATCATCTAGCTGGTTCTCCTTTATTCAGGGCAGGTAAGGTAAAGGCGAAGCGCTTGGTGTCATCTGGATGCAATGGAATAGTAAAAAAGCAGTCTTTGAGATCTATAATTAAAAGAGGCCAGTTTTGGGGCAACATGGCTGGGTTGGGGAGACCAGGTTGTAATGCCCCCATAAACTCCATCTGTTGATTTACTGCACGGAGGTCATGTAAAAGGCGAAACGCACCAGACTTCTTGCGTATGACAAAAATAGGAGTATTCCAAGGACTGACAGATGGTTTTAGGTGGCCCTGTTGGAGTTGTTCGGTTACCAAAGCATGGGCTTGCTCTAAATTTTCCCGTTTTAAAGGCCATTGCTTTACCACTGCAGGGTCGTTAGTAGTCTATGTCAGCGGCAACGGGAATGTCCAAGCAATGGCCTCTAGTGTAAATGGTGGTCGTTGGTCAGCACGAGGCCTAATTGAGCCAAAACATCTCTGCCCAGCAAATAGTCCACAGTTGTTGGTAGGGGCATGATGGAAATTATAGCCGGCACTTGTTTGCCATCAACTTCAATGTGGAGCAAAGGAGACTTTTGGGCAAGTCTCATACCTCCGATACCTGTGACTGTAGTTGTAGCGGGCAAAATGGGCCAATTGGAAGGCCATTTTCCAGGGTCGATGACACTGGAGTCAGCTCCTGTGTCAAGAAGGGCTTCCAAGGTGATGGACTCTGCCTGATACAGCAGGAGACAACGCTTCCGTGGGCGGGAGGTGAGATCAATAGTGAGTAAGGTCAGAGATCCAGTAGAGCCAGGACTTGGCTGACACCTAGGTGCATCACAAACAGGCGGAATGCTTGAAGCCAGATGTGGTAATGGTACTAGTTGTGCTAACTTTTGTCCTGCTGGGATCTTAACGGGAGGATAATCGGTATGTGCTAAAATAAAAATTTCTCCAGCGGAGTCAGCATCAACAAGACCAGTCTCTACTAGGAGTCCCATTGTAATTGCAGATGAACGACCTACAATAAGTCCTCCCATAGCTTGGCCATTAATGTACACAGGTCCGATGACACCAGTGGGAATGCGATGGATTTCTGATGTTAGCAACTCGGTATCTACTGAGGCTGCCAGGTCCAGGCCGAGACTTCCGCTTGTCGCTGGGCGGGGACAGGTAGAGGTGCTGGAGCGGTTACTTGTGTCGTCGCGCGGCCGCTGTTCGCGCTGGGTCGGGGGTTTCCCTGTTTCTTGTTGCTATTACGGCATGCGTTCGAGTTGTGCGTATTGGATTGACACTTGTTGCACCAGATTCCTGCGGCTGTACATTCGCGACGAATATGACCGAGTGTCCCACAGCGATAACACTTCATGCGGCCACCTGGAGCTGGGCGGGGACGTGCTGCTGCCGCTTGGAGAGGAGCAAGGGCTGCCATAACCTGATTTTGAGAGCTAATAGCCTGTTCTTTAAGCCCTTCACCTAATTTTGCTAAGGCTTGTGCTAAGAACAGCTGAGAGCCAGTGGGCATGGTAGCAGCCTTTTCTAGGAGCTGCTGGACAGTCCAATCCCCTGGGGTGGAAGTAATAAGGGCACGGGTGGCTTGATTGCCATTTTGTAAAAGGCATTGCTTAAGTAACGGGTCATGCATATGCTCTTGAACCCCAGCTTTTGAGATGGCTTCCATAACTTTGTCAACAAAAGAGCCTAAAGATTCCTCTCTGCCTTGCTTAATGTTCATATACATAGGGATCCCACCCGGGGCTCGGACTTTATCCATAGCTTTCTTAGCAACTGCCATAGCTTCCCGCAATTTAGCAGGGCCTAGTGCAGCCTGAGCCTCAACCCTCATATGTTGACCCTGTCCTAGTAGTTCATCTACAGTGATATCTGCTAACGGATCTCCCTGGGGTCTAGCGAGATCTGCACTAACAGCTGCCTCCTCCCTCCAGCGAGCCTCAAAAAGCAGTCGCTGATGCGGGGTATACATGAGCTTAGTAATGCCTTTAATGTCAGCAGGAAGAAGGGTAAAAGCGTTAAAAATATAATCAAGCATCTGTTTAACTGGTTCACTGGTGACACCGTAATTCCCCACCGTTGCTCGTAGCTGAGCTAACAGCTTCCAATCCAGATTAGTCACCTGCGCGATATTGCCGCCCCCTTGCGGATTAGGGACAAATAAGACAGGGAACGCTATGCTGTCCTGAGCAGCCGCTAGCATGTCAGAATCACCCTTTTGTAAGCCCTCACGAGCAACCGCAGCTCAAAGTTCTCGATGGCCCCTAGCCATGGCCTCCGCGAGGTCAGACTCTGCCCCAGGGACAGGCTCAGGGCTAACAAAGGGGTTTCGCGAGCGAGAACAGTCCGGCGGAGACGGGTGAGGCAAGGGCGGAGGAGCAGGCTGCGGCAAGGAAGGCGTGGGAGGAGCAGGAGGGGGGGGGGGGGGAAGGCGCGGAAGGCAACT
This sequence comes from Coloeus monedula, assembly GCF_965178545.1. Taxonomy (NCBI): domain Eukaryota; kingdom Metazoa; phylum Chordata; class Aves; order Passeriformes; family Corvidae; genus Coloeus; species Coloeus monedula. The sequence continues at coordinate 127,552 of NW_028120614.1, read as the reverse complement.
CAGAGGCAAGGGCCTCAGGGGGTACGTGAACCGTAGCAAAGGTGGGGGGATTAGGCGGACCAGAGAAGGGAGAGGGACCATGTTCCCTGTAAAGACGATTACGGTCCTGTGCAACTTTAATCTTTTCTGCGGCTTTCTTTTCTGCCTGTACTATTAAAAGTTCATTATAAACAACTCTCCATAGTTTAGCTATCTTTTTAGCTGGCTTATCGTCATCTAAGACAAGGTCCCAAAGTTTATCACTATACGCGCGCCACTGACTTAATTCATGAATGGAGTGGGGGTCAGCGAAAAAACCGTAAGAGCGCGCATGCGTTAAAAGAGCGGGGAGGTCTTTATCAAGATCAATCCCTTTAAAATTACACTTAAGCAAAAAAGCCTTGAAAAGTTCCTGTGCTGCTTGCCTTTCCATACTTACGTCGGTACCGTTGCTAGCCCCTCCAGGCTTCGGCAGCACGTATCGGCGAGCCCGCCTGTGCGGTCGCTCGGGCGCGGAGGAAATCGTTGCAGTATACGAGACCTCTTTCGCCGTCCGTCTAGCTGCGGGACCCGACCCCAACGCAACTCCCCCGTCACATAAGGCTAGGGCAACTTCTCCTGTTCGGGCGCCAGATGTCGGGTGGAGTCGCGGGAGACAAGCACTCAAGGCATGATGTTCAGCAAGTCTCGATTTATTTTTCAAAACTACACTTACTTATAGTACCTTTAATTAGCTCATACATATTGCAAAAGTTGAGCTCCTCATTGGTGGGAGCTATTCCGTGGGATCTACAAACACGGTGGTCTTATCTTTCTCTTCCATATGGTTTCTGTCTTCTTTCTTATCTGAATGCACACTGTTATTTATGCAACCTCTTGCTCAAGGACTCAGTGTCTGCATCTTTTCTAAGCCTCCTGTGTTATCATGACCTTTGCTCTTTAGCCATTCTTCAGAAAGACTCTCAACATTGTTCTTGTTCTTCCTTGGAGAACTTTTACAATACTCAGATGATCTGTGTAGGCTGCAGACTGCAGTGGTGAACTTCAAGGCTTCCAGCAGAAGGGAGATGCTGTCCACGTTTTGGATTTTCTTTAGTCTGAACTGATGATCTGTCATTTGCATGTTTGTTTAGCTGTGCTTAGAATAATGAGCAGAAACATTGATAAGTTGGTGTATAGAATAAAGACAATTACCAATTTCCTCCCTTTGTGGGAGCCCATCCAAAAGTCATGCAAGAAGAAACTTAGAGGTCACTAAAGTAATTAGAATTGTTAAAACTCAGAAAGGCATAAAGGTCAGAGTGAGGAAGATGAGTTACTTCATCTTCCTTAGGACCACTGACCCAATTCAAGACCACCGACTCCATTCAGATCACACGCTACGCATGCTTAATGACATGTAAGCTCATTTCCATACAAAGCGGAGAATGGGAGGTGTCAACACCATGAATACGCATTTTGTATTTTGGATATCCATAATACGTGGAAATAAAAGGTATCATGTTTGCTTGTATCAGGGCCTGCGACTTAGGGAGCTATCCCACGCAAAAATAAAACATACACTTTAAACTGTTAAGAGTTTTTGTCCATCTCAGTTGGATATCGATATTAGATCGATATTCATATTTTGGTAAATCATAGTTAGCATAGGAGAAAGGCATGCTTGGTATGTACCTGGGATAGTTAGGGCTAGCTTTTAGTTCTGCAATGTTATTACGAAACATAGATACGGTCTTGGCCGGTTGCCCCTCGTTTCGAAAAAGGGCTATAAAGGGACTTTCTGAAATAACTGAGATGAGATCTCCCCACGGAAAGAAGACAAATCTATTGGCAGCAGAACACGAGGACTTCGTCTCATCTGTTGGTAGCCATTGCCCCCCCTTTCTTCCTCTCTACTCTTTTACTTTGTTTTTCTTTCTCTCTCTCTCTCTCTTTCTTCCTCTATCACATTACCATGTTGTGGGTACTTAACAAAGGTGAAAAGGTGATTAAAACTGAAATCCCTTGTGTCCTTTTGCACTCGGAGATCTGTAAACAAACCATCACGACCCTCACTTCTATTAGCAGATCGTGACATTAAACTGGCATCACGGACAGGATTTCTGACAGACAGAAGGGGTTGCAAGGTTGTGTGTAGTCTGTAATAGGGGAAGGACGTTTCACTCCAGCCGCACCTAGCCCGACACCCCGCAAAGGGTGAGCGGTGTCTAGAAAGCAAGGGGGACGACTCGAATTTCCCACAAACTGCACACGCCTAGGTGAAAAGCACCCCATACTCAACTGAGGGCTCTGTCTTCAGATTTTTCACCAAAAGATCTCTTAGTGTAAAAGGGGGAACTGTTTTGGTGGGCGTGTGTGAATTTGGACTGCTTGGTGTAGTGAAGAGACAACCGTAAGTAACTTAAGGAGTACCTCCCAGGCAGATTTTGGTCTCTTCACCCACCCAGGGAAGCGAAGGGCGACACGGCGAAGCTGTTTGTGTCGCAATGTGTAATTAGGTTTTACCTCCCTGTAGTGGTTTTGATCCCTTTATAAAATGACTGAAAACCCTAGTGCAAATAATAAAGCTGCATTTTATGCTCTGCTAGCAAAACATAATGCCCGGCCCTCTCCGGCAGGGGAAGAATGGGCTCAAAATAACTGGTTTAATTTGGAGAGTGTGACTGATAGAATATGTTCATTCCAACATGAGACAAAGTTTAAATTTGGCCAAAATAAAACCATAATCTGCTCCTAAATCTGTTTCAGGAGCATGCCTTACAGCAGCTACAGATCACTGCTTTAAGCGATGTAGTGAAGAGAAAGCAATCACAGATTCCCTTCAAAACCAAGTGGAAATTTTACAGGAACAATCAGATGAAGAAAGGAATGAAAATCATTTGCTGCGGGCTGCTTTGAGGGAGGAATATTTTAAGAATTCAAAGAATGCTGACTCACCAAAAGAGAAAGAGGAAAAGAAAACTCCTCACATTAACCAAATATACCCCCAGGAAGAACTAGTGCTAGTGAAAAATTGTGGGGAAAACTGCTGCCCTCCTATGGGACCTCTAATTAAAACAGAATATAATTATATCAGTGATGAAGATTTTGAACCGCATATCACCACTAAACAAATACCATACACTGCTCCTGAGTTGGCGAAGTTAAAAAAGGAGTACGGGCGGCTTCCCCACGAAGCTGAGACGGAATATGCCTTCCAAGTGTCTCTCACCGGAGGAGACCAAATTCAATTCACTGAACAGGAGGCCAGTGGATACTGGGGACATGGAGTTCTCTTAACAACAGGAGACAAACGTAACACATGGTCGCTGACTCAGCGCACAGCTTTCTGGGCCGGGGGACTCAATCCTTTAGAAAGGGGAGACCCTTTCGCTACAGTTGGTACCCCTGATCAACTTCTAGAAAGCGTCCACAAAGCCGCCTGTCTGCAAATGATCCATGAAAGGAAATTAACTCCTGGATATGAATCCCCCACGCAATTACCTGTGAAACCTGAACTGATGACCCCTTTAATTCGAGGCCTTCCAGAATCACTCCAATCTACAGCAGCTGTCCTTCAAAAAACCATAGCTGCTGCAGGTCCTGTAGAGAGGTTGGACAGATTCCTTGGAAACCCGAGCGACCAAACTGCATCTACCGATCCTGGGTTTACTCCATATTCAACCCCCTCTCAGCCGCCAGGTTCACAATCAAATTCACCTGCCGGTGATTGCAAAGCTTGGACATGGAGTGAGGTTGAAGAAGATCTGATTAATTACAGTAGGAAATATGGACCGATAAAAATCCCAGAGGAAAAATCAGAAAAAACAAAAGGTGTCAGGTACATTAGGGCTCCTCATAGTGAAAAACCAAAGAATGTAACCAGAGATCCCTAACCGTCAGCATTGGTGCTTATTAGGTATCAAAAAGGGGGTCCCCAGAAATGCGATGGATGGCTTAGCCCTTGATCAGTTGAGTAAGGTAGTGTCTAACTGGCACTGCCAAAAGCCCCTTCTACCGAATCCGTCACTTCAACCCAGTGCACCCCTCCTCCCTCAGAATCTGGGCAGTGAGTCAAAGCCACTTCTCCCTCAAAGTCCGGCCAATGAGCCAGAACAGATTCTTCCTCAAAACCAGGGAAACTAGACCCTCTGTTTCTTGTCAGTGGGCAAAGAAACGGAGCATAGGTATACCTGAGAATGCTCACTAAAAATAAAACGGGAGATATAACGATCACAGCTATTACAAGTCCTAAACGGGCACCTGTAACTTTTCTGATTGACACTGGGGCACAAATTTCTGCGCTGACAAAGAAAGATGCCCAGAGGTGTGGAATTGTTCCAACAAAGAACCGATATTGTGTTTTAAGTGCCTTGGGCACTTAAACAGAATCTATGAATGGGGCCTTAGTCAAGCTCCCTTTGCCTGGAGAGGAAAACCAACTCTCCATCCATGGGGTGATTGGAGATATTCCAACCAATGTATTAGGGCTGAATGCCCTTGCTAGGAGGCAGTGGGAGGACTCAGAGGGTCTTCTGTGGTCTTTTGGCACACCACATTTTAACATCAGCCTGCTCCAAGCTGCAGCCTCCCTACCATTCAGCAAAGTAACTAATGTGAAACAATACCTCCTTCTCCTGGGTGCCAAAGAGGGTATCAAGCCAGTGATACAGGAGCTACGACAACAAGGAGTAATACTTAATACCCATTCTCCTTTCAATTCTCCGGTGTGGCCAGTGCGAAATCCTAATGGGAAGTGGAGGCTGACAATAGATTTTCATAGGCTAAATGCTAACACAGACCCTCTTACAGCAGCAGTCCCAAATCTAGCAGAATTCATAACATTGATTCAAGAAAAGGCTCATTCAATCATGCCACCTGTAGATGTCAAAGACATGTTTTTTACGACACCTTTACAGCCAGAAGATATGGACCGTTTTGCTTTCGCATGGCAAGGACAGCAACACACTTTCACTAGGCTTCCCCAAGGGTACAAACATTCTCCTACCCTGGCTCATCACGCTTTAGCCCAAGAGTTCGAAAAAGTACCCAAAGCGGACAATCTAGCTGTTCATCAACACACTGATGAGACCCTTGTGGGAGGAGATGAAATAGAAGAAGTGAGAGATACCCAACAGAAAATAACCTCCCACTTAGAAAGCCTTGATTTGCAAATTCCCTCAGAAAAAACCCAAACCCCTTCACATGAAGTGAAATTGTTGGGAATGTGGTGGAAAGGAGGTATGACACGTATCCCACCTGATAACCTAACCTCTTCAGATCAGATTAAAATGCCTGAATCCAAAAAAGATCTCCAACATGCTTTAGGATGTGTATTAGTGCTCCGGAGAAAACACATCCCAGATTTTCCATAATTGCCAGACCTCTTTACAACTTGTTAAGAAAAGGGACAAAATGGGAATGGAGTGCTTCCCAAGAAGAAGCACTGCAATTGTTGGTTTTTGAAGCAACAGCCTCACCAAGCCCTGGGCCCTATTCATCCCACAGATGCTTTTCAGGTCTCCTCAGGGTTGTCAGTACACATATGGCAGCGGGGTCCTGAGGGTCCGACGAAGCCTGTTGGTTTTTACTCCCGTGGCTTTAAAGATGCTGAAAAAAGGTACACTACCTGGGAGAAAGGATTGTTTGTGGTTAGCTTAGCTCTCCTAGAAGCGGAGAAGATTGCACAACAACAACCAATTGTTTTGAGAGGCCCTTTCAAAGTTATTAAGGCTGTCTCTACTGGCACCACCCCCACCTGACGGGGTGGCCCAGAGGACCTCAGTAAGGAAGTGGTATGCTCAGATTGAACATGATTGTAGCGTCTTCTCAAGAACTGAAGGAGCTGTAAAAAATCTGGCAATCCAAGAAACTGAAAACTTGGGTAGCAGCCAGGACAAACCTGCCTCAGTCATTAGAGTAGCCCCTCCTTTTTCCCCCAAACGGTCAGCAAATTCTTGGCTTACGGATGCTTCTGCCAAGCGAGAAGGAAAGGTGTGGAAACATAAGGCTGTAGCCCTCCACACTTCCTCAGGTGAAGGAATTATCACAGAGGGGGAAGGCAGTGCCCAAGTTGGCAAGCTGATAGCTGTTTGGAGTGTTTTCCAACGTGAGGCACAGAATACTTCTCCTGTCTGTATCTACACCGATTATTCCTATGCTGTGTTTAAGGGATGGACTGAGTGGCTTCCTTTTTGGCAGCAAAATGATTGTGAAGTTAACAGAATCCCAGTATGGCAAAAGGAGAAGTAGCAAGAAATTCTAAGTATTGCAAGTCCAGGGAATTTTGCCGTGGAGTGGGTAGCCTCTCACCAGACAGATGGAAATCCAGCAGGAGAGTGGAACACTAGAGCTGATGAATTAGCAAGACTAAGTCCTGTGAAAAAAGATCGAATTACAGAGGACTGGGAGCACTTCTTAGAATGGTTGCATGTAAAAAGACAACGCACAGGTGCAAAAGATTTGTACAAAGAAGCCCTTGCTCGCAGTTGGTCTGTTACCAGAGAAATGTGTAAAACATGCATGTCAGCCTGTGAACAACGTCGCAGACGGCTAGAAAGACACCCTTTGGAAGATGACCCTCTGCATTTAAGAAAGGGTAAAGGCTTACGGGAAGCATGGCCTTTTAAAAAGTCAGGAGGTAAACACTTTGGGCTGGTAGGAGTAGAGATGATATCTGGGTTAGTCCAGGCCAATGCTTTTAAAAGAGCTACAGGAGATCATACTGTTAAAGCATTGCAGGCATGGTTTGGAACTTTCCCAAAACCACAAGAAATTCAATCTGATAACGGGTCTCACTTTACTGCCAAAGTTGTACAGGACTGGGCAAAAGGTGAAGGGATTAAACGGACTTTTCACACTCCTTACTACCCTCAAGCTAACGGCATTGTAGAAAGGACCAATGGTCTCTTGAAAGGACTTTTGAAACCACAGGAGGGAAATTGGGATGTTCGGCTATGGGAAGCTGTGAAAGGTGTGAATGATAGATGGGGGGTAAACGGGTGTCCCAAAATCACTGTCTTTTTCCCAACAGCTCCAAGCATAATTCTCTCACTGCAGGGACCAAATGATCCTAAGAATCCTGCACACTACCCTGGACAACCTGTTTCGGTAGATCTCCCTACCGTAGGAGAAGTACCACTAGTGCTAAAACGCCCTCTGAATAAATATGCATGGGTAGCCTCTGATGCCCTAGGGAGAGAGCATCGGATACATACACGCTGCATAATTCCATCATTCTAATTTTCTGCCTTTCGGTGGCAGACTCTGTTGTGTTTACTTTTCACAGAAGAACTCCGAGGGACATGAAGAAGAGCACATAAACCATGATAAGACTAGTGATACTTTTCTGCATCCTACCACAACACCAGGGCCAAAAACCAGCTGAGTGGCCATGGTCTGAAGCTACCATTAGGTACACTAGTGCTCTAGGATCCTATCCCAGAGATCGTTGCCCGAACCTAGCCACTGTAGCACTGCACGACTCTGAGGTATACCGTCCAAGTGAATGGGGATGGGACTTGAAGGATTGGACTAGAATCCTAAAAGGAACAGGAGGTGAAAAAATTAAGGTAGGATGCAGAAAAGTAGAAGGATCTCTTTACCAGAAAGCTTCCACCATTGCAATCGCTGGAAATTTTCTAAAACCAGATGGGAAAAGTGATTTGCACCCCAACATTACGGCCAAACTCTGCCCTACAACGGAGTGGGTGTGTGACAAACAAACCCCCTTCATCCTGTGTGGTTGTCAGAAGAATGTCGGTAACTACACCTTAGGCCCCAGTACCAACAATGTGGAAATCACAAAGCTTCGCAGAAACAAACTAACTGACTGCTGGTATAACTTTCCTCTAACCAAACCAACCTATGCAACATGCAATTGGCAAAATAACCCGGCAGATCAGCCAAGTCTGACAGGTTTAACTTATAAATTCAAAATAAACGCCGCAGCAAAGCCCATACTGAGTGCAGTAATCACATACCACGGTATAAGTACCCCCCTTGTGTTAGATGACAAGAATAAAGTTTTTCCACCCTTTATGGTAACTCGAGGTGACGATGTTACAATACGATGTGGATTAATTGCTGAATTTTTTACCGAACCTGTACACAGTTATAGCATTGGACCTCATGGCTGTGTTTTGTTTGGTGAAATTCAAAATCAAGATTGTTGGCTAAACCTTAATTGCTGTACAATTTCCCCATAAAGTCACGTGTGGTAAAAACAATACAAAATACTGGGGGGAACTCAAAGTCGATGTTGCAATACCTACCACCCAACCACCGGTCATGCTAAGCCCGAGAATTTTTGAAATTGGACCACGTATAATCACAGAAACAGGCCAACAACAACTATTGCTCAATCCGGCATGGTCCCTTAAACAAGTCAAGTTGCTGATGCAAAACAATGCCTCAGAAATTCAGCCAGCTTGTTCACCTTTTCTGCAAACTTCCTTCAAGGGGCAGACAACTGGGTTGCAAAAGCGGAACCCTTCTAAGAAACGGACGCAAAGAGACATAACCGGCGTTGTGGGAACAGGATTGGGAATCTTAAATAGTATTGATTCAGAAGTGCTAATGAATAAATTGGCTGCCACAACTACAGATTTGACTAAAATACAACAACCCATCAGCGGTTGTTATCAAACATATTACCAAATTGAGAAAAGGTAAATGTGAATGACCACAAATTGATAATTGGCATGCTCCGTGCTACGCAAAACAACATCTCTTTGGCTCTCAGCTGCGTCCAGGCTCAATTGTGGATGCAGTCCGTTGCTGCCTCAATTGTAAGAGAAGGCAAAGAAGGCACTTTTCCTACTGAAATTCGGAAAATAATCTGGGACGGTGCCACTGATTTTGAAAGAGAATTCCAATCCTGGTGGAATTTAGTGAATTTTACCTACGATCCCATCACAAACACAGCCACAGCCTTTGTACTAACCATACGTAATGCTTCAGTGCATTTGATAGTCCCTATCATTGCATTAGGGCTGAACCATGATGCAGCTATTCTCTACCCTTTCCAGCACAGAGAATGGGCCCGTCAAACTGGGAAGAAGTGGCAAACTGTTCATTTGGAAACTTGTATTGTCCGAGAACAACAAGGGTTTATCTGTGAAAGCAGTGCAATTAGACCTCAAGACATTTGTTTGGACACAGAACAAAGTGTCTGTCCTTTTGAAATTCATCCTAACAAGATTCCTGAAACAGTGCTTGTGTATATAGGCAATGGATGTGCATGCTTAAGAACTGCATGTGATAAGGTATTTATAGAAAATTTAGTTGTAGATACTAAAACTCATTCAAATTCTTGTGTTTGTAACTTGACTAAAAGCACAGGATGTGATTTCTCTTATTTAGCCCCACTTACTTCTTATTGTATTTTACAGTCCAATTACACAGTGATCCACCAATTATTGCCTACCCCCACTGGGATGAACCTTACTTAGGTAAAGCACTTGTTGCTTCACCAGGATTTCATTGGAATTTTGGAAAAGATCAAGAAAAACAGACAGAAAACCTTGGTAACTGTTCATCACAATGGGAAAGAAACACATTGTTTTCTAGACAGAGGAAAGAAAGATGCTGGACACAGCTGGTGGGATACTCCTTTTGGGTGCTCACCTACTGCTACAGGTGTCCTGAACAAATTGTGTCATCCCATTCCTTGTTCTCTTTAGTTTTGATTGGGTTTGTTTTATCAGCAATCTTACACATCATGAATTGCAGAATGATGAAACGGTTGACATCTGTAATAGATGTGCACAATTTGGACACTATCCCATCCACTGTGGACACCCCTAAGGTTATTGACACAAGATGAACTACATGAGTATTAAAATAAGATAAGACATGATTAAAAATTACATGTGTATTTTGATTAAAAATTACTTATTCCTTCTTTTTCCTTTTCTTTCTCTTTTCTTATTTTCTCTACCCTTTTCTGGGATATGCTACCAACATTAACGAGTCCTGAAGACTTCGCAACAACACTACGAAATCGTGCTGATGGAGCTCTCCTGATGACAATCGTGAGTCATGGGGTGGTGTAAGAGACGGTCTGAAGATCCCTCATCTGCCTCACGATCATCGCCGAGAACAGAGGCTAAACACAGGAGTTCCGACCTGCCTAAGGTGGGATGTCTGCCAACTGTTGCCTGCAAGTGTGCCTGCTGGGAACTGGTACGCATTCCTGAGGAAATTTGTGCAGGTCACAGTGGACTGCGCCGTTCTTGCTGCCCAGGCGGGAAGGACTGCGCTGAAGCGGAAAGGAATGACCTGTCCTCTACACCTGTCCTGTACCTGTTTCCCAAAGCAACGGGCCTCATAACAACGGCTGTAGATTTGCCCCACCTCTTGGGGAAAAGGGCGAGATGTGGGGATACAGCTAGAAAGCAGAAGCGAGAGCACTGCTAAACTCATGCCAGAAGTAGACGCGCTAACGCTGCTAGGCCGCAAACCATAGCAGGCAGTATAGTTAGCATAGGAGAAAGGCATGCTTGGTATGTACCTGGGATAGTTAGGGCTAGCTTTTTGTTTTGCAATGTTATTACGAAACACAGATATGGTCTTGGCCAGTTGGCCCTCGTTTCAAAAAAGGCCTATAAAGGGACTTTCTGAAATAACTGAGATGAGATCTCCCCACGGAAAGAAGACAAATCTATTGGCAGCAGAGCACGAGGACTTCATCTCATCCGTTGGTAGCCATTACCCCCCCTCTCTTCCTCTCTACTCTTTTACTTTGTTTTTCTTTCTCTCTCTCTCTCTTTCTCTCCTCTATCGCATTACCGTGTTGTGGGTACTTAACAAAGGTGCGCTGTTTTGATTAAAACTGAAATCCCTTGTGTCCTTTTGCACTCGGAGATCTGTAAACAAACCATCACGACCCTTACTTGTATTAACGGATCGTGACACATGTCCAAAAGAAAAAATCACTGGAACAAAAAGAGCAAACTGATCCAAGGTGAACTGATCCACGGTGAAAAACAGAAGCCTACGAAAATCTGGGGGGAAAAAAAAGGCAACTCACGTGCCCGATTCACAGATGCAACTCCTGCAAAACTTTTGAAGGCAGTCTCACTCCCTCTGCTGAACAATCAACTGGAGGAAATCCCACTCCAAATCTGTGGGAAACAACAAAAGTGGTGCAACAAGCACTTCATAGAATAAAAACTAAAACTCCACCTGAATAAATTAATGCAATTAACATTGCATTAATTTCACCTGGCTTTTTTTTTTTTTTTTTTTTTTTTTTGAGGAAATCTGTTTCTTTTCTCTTTTCTAAGAATGTCAAACATCCCTGCATTGACGATAAAGAAAGCAGTTTGAGGGCAGAGAAAGTGCAAGCAGCAGAATCACATCTAAATGTGATAACCATTTACTCACGTGGACGCTGTCCCTTTGTGTTAGCCCCAAGGAGTTTTACTTCTTTTTAATAATCGGTCTAGTGGGCCAAATTTTCACTTTTTAAGAACCTACCAACACATGGGATGGAGCTGCATGAAAACCAATGAAATGTAAAGTGTCACCATAATTGCTTGCATTGTCAGTTTGTTAACGTTTGTCATTTAAGAATTTATACATATTTGAAATCATACAAATATGTTCTAACCTTCCCAGTTCTGCCTCAGAAGACTTCAAAATTATTACCATTCAGCTAATTTTTTAAATTTACTATTTAGTGAATTAAAGAATCTTGACAAAACACAAGCAAATGCTAGAGAAGAAATGATTAAATCCCCCTTCCAGGGGACCCCAGGCGCTGACGGCTGCCACCGGCGTGCGCCAGGTCGGGACCGGCAGGCAGGGCTGCACCCCGCGTCTGCCACAACACCTGCAGCTTCTGCAGCCTGAAACACAGCTGGCTCGGGGGTTTCAATCAAGAGCCAAAAGATCTTGCTGGTCAATTTGGGGCAGAGAAAGGTCATCACTTCTAGCATGGCATAAGCCTGCCACTACATTTCTGTGAAGGACAATCACCTTGTTGCAGTGAAACTCCTGGGTAAAATACTGAAGCGCTTTCAGATTCATATTATCCGACATTTCGGTGACCTTCTTTTATACCTGCATTGCTTCATACTGCTGGTTGTGGGCACAAGTTCTTTGTACACTATCCTGGAAATTAAAAAGATCAGAAACAACACCCACCCCTCCCCCACCACCACCCCTTCCCCAGCCACAACCCTAACAAAACCAACCTCCAGAATGTTCAGGAGTTCAAATGAGAACAAGCATAGATGGGGCATAAAAAGATGGATCCTCCTTAGACATTTGTGCATGCAGTGCCCTGCAATCCACTAAGTTCTACTTCTCGTACACCAAATGCCTGTCTTCGGAACTCCTTGTTCTCCATTCAAACCCTTCTGGGAGGGTAATCGAGGAGATACTCTTACATATTTTTAGCACATCTTGCACTAGGCAATTAAATCCAGTGCGCAGCATTACCTGACGAACTGAGGCGGTGACAAGGTCAATTAAGACCTGTTCATATCTTCATTTGGAGCTCTTCCAACTGCTTGAAAAGTGAAGCCTTGGACATTGAAGGTTCCGACTAAGGAAAATCCAAAACGTGGACAGCATCTCCCTTCTGCTGGAAGCCTTCAAGTTCACCACTGCAGTCGGCAGCCTACACAGATCATCTGAGTATTGTAAAAGTTCTCCAAGGAAGAACAAGAACAAGGCTAATGCATGCACACAAACGCTGATCAAAAGCACTTGATGCTCTTGGACAAAAAGATGTAACCTTCACTTTTGGAAAGACAAGGTGACTACGGTTGTCTCCACAGTACTCGTAGGAAAAAATCCCTGAAGTTTTGTAAAACCTCTTTTCAGGGCTTTGTTAACTTCATTTTTGTTAAGAATTGGGGAACGCAGAGAGACCTGTCCCTTTTTTTGCAGAATGCCATAGAAACTGCTACACTCACTTCAACAACAGTCCACGTAACCTTCTCTGCAAATACTGACCATATGCAGTTCTGGTTGATACAAACCCCCATTACCTAAGAAAAGGAACAACTCGGCAAGCAGTTTGCAAAGATGAACAACTTAGCACGATTGCGGCTGATGACATGCCCTGACTTTTTTTACCTTCAGCTGTGGGTGCCGTACCTTCCTACCCTCGCACATGCCACTCAAAGCTGCTTGCGTGGAGCTCTCGCACCACCTATGCCAGCAACTGTGCCCAGCCGCCACCCTTCTTCAGCACCATCGCACCTACCACAAGGTAGCTGAATCAGAGGGAAAAGGAGGTCGCCAATGGAGGGAAGTTGTTCCCCCTGACAGCTAAGCTCCGACTCCGGGGTCCCTTATGTCCTTCCCAGGACGGGCGGGAAAACGCCTCGGCGGAGCGCAGCGCTGGGCGGGAGCGGCCGGCAGAGCACCGAGCGCGCTCCCCACTCCCTCCCGCCCGCGCCGCTGCGGAGACCCCGGGTTCGCCGGAATCGGCCACGTGCTGCACGGAGGGCAGCGCGGCAAAGGCGGTCGCCCCTCGTTACCCTAGGAAGGCCGGCCTCGGATCCCCGCTCTCTCCACCGGCACGGGCAGTGCCAGCAGACTGTCGCTGCGGCCGCCGCTGGCCGAAAGCCTCGCCGCGCACCGCCCGGCCGGCCCCGCCGCTCCGCGGGGTCACACGGCACCTGCCGTGGGCGGCAGCCGAGCGACAGGAAGCAGAAGCGCTCACGGCCGCGCCACTCGCCGCCCCGCCCGGGCGCTCCTCTCCTCGCGCTACCACGATGGCGCCGGCCCGCCCCGCCTTCCCCGTCGCCTGCGGCGCAACGCGGGTGCTCCGAGCCACGCAGCACGCGTGCGGCCGGGCCCTGCCGAGCCGCAGAGGCGGAGCCGGGGCACGGCCCGGGCGGGAGAGCTTCCGGCGAGGCTGGGCGGGCGGCGAGCGCGGCCGAGCGTGAACGCGCCAGGCGGGGTCGGCCGGCGGCGCGATGGGGAGCTAGATGGAGGCGGCAGCACCGCGCGGCATAAAAGAGCTGATCGTCCCGCAGCCGCCCGCTCCGCAGCCCCTCGGCTGCTGTCGAGAAGGGCCCCGGCCCTGGCCGCGCCGGTGGCGAGGTGGCTCCGCAGCCCGCGGCCAGCCCTGGCGGGGCAGGGGAGCACTGCGAGCAGCCCCGGCGCCGCGCAGCCGTCTGTAACGCGCGGTGGGAGCCGCCGGCAACTATTTGACACCTCCCGGGGGGCTGGGGAGGAGCACGGAGACCACGCAGCAGGTCGCTGCCGTTGGGGAAAATTAATCCACCATGCCTGAGGTTGATGTCCGAAAAGGAGACAGAGGAGTCCTGCAACATTCTTCGACTACAGGGAGAGTCCATGGGGCTTTTCCCATGGGGTCTGTCAAACGGTTGCGGGATGCAGCCCCCTTTTGATGTCAAGTTCCCGGCCACAGCACCCTCTTCCTTTTCCCCACTGGCTGAGGTATTCGGGAGATACAGACTTCCAGAACTGCCTACTCTATGCCCTCCTCTAATATGCACCCCCCATTTGGCATCGAAAAGAAAGAAAAAGAAACCATTCCTAATTCTATTAAGTCTTTGTTGCCTTGCTCTGGGTTCAGGAATTTAACACGGCCTTGATTAATCAACAGTCTCTGATGATTAGTAACAGTTCTAGAGAACTAATACTTTCTTCTGTTACTTCACTCCCCGTAAGTTCCTAGCCTTGTCTACAGGCCAATTCACACGGTCTGTTTGTAAAGACTCATCCATCTCATTCCTTTTAATCCCTCCTCTTTTTATTTAATCTGTATTTGTCTTTACAAACCTTAATTACCATTGATTTAATTTTTTCTTCTTGAGTCTTCTGGGCTTTTGCTATTATTTGCAGTGACATCCTTTTCTGTCCTTTTCTAGTCATTTCTGGATCAGGTAGGCATGGCTGCTAGCAGCATCCCCTTGACCACCTGCTGAAAGAGCTGCACCCAGCATGGTGTCACGCATGGTCAAAAGATTAGAGTTGCTATAGCATAGAAGAGGAGAAATGGTATTCATTTAGCCCATAGCTGGCCAGTTAGCCAGGAAAACATGTCCCATTACCATCTTTTCAACACGGACAGGTCCATGAGCTGAGGTTATTTCCTCTGTTATTTGACCACTTTTCTGCTGTCATCTGCTTGCAAACAGCAGCTCGAGTCATTTAATTTCCCACAAACTCCTCCTTCTTCTGCTAACAGATAATCTAATACCATCGAATGTTGAAAATACCACTTTCCTCATTGAAGTGGGTTGCTCAGCAAGACGGTCAAGAGCTGTGGCTGGCTGGTTGGTAATTATTTCTGAGACAGCTTGTACCCTAATTATCTCATTCAAATGATAAATGGGTTTCCAGGCATCTGGGATTAATTCCTTAGGTTTCCAAGTGGCTGGTCCATCATGTTGCGTAACTTGTTCTGGTGGCCATTCATCTTTTCCCCGTTCTGGGGTGCTCCCTGCAGCCAAGGCTGCATCAGCTGACTGCTTTTCTCTAATTAAATCATCACAGATTTTGATTCCTAAGCGATTTCCCTGAATTTGTAGTAGCAAAAAGGTCTAAGATATACACCATTTCCCTGACCAGTTTGGAGGTAACCTGAGCTAAGCATGTTGGCCACAAATCCAATCATGTCCTTTCAAAGCCCGTGTTCCATTAGCAAAGGGGCCTTCCTACCCTTGGTCATCAATTGGTGGGTCAAAATACAGCAGGATTCCCGGGCCTAACGGTCCTCCAACAATAGCTGCCCCACCATAAGGGTCACAGCATTTGCATTTCCAAGCTCCCACACAGGGTTCCCATCTACATTTACATCTGCAAGTTGCTTGCTTGGATTTGGAGCAGAACTCACTAAAAGGCTTTGAGTTCCAATCCGCTGTTGCCATTCCCACTGATAATCACAAACAACATGTCTTCTACTTGTGGGATTTTTGTGGGGACAGCTTAAAAATAGGTGGTCAAAAAACCCCCTTGTCCCTCCCCATTGCTTTACAGGCTTCCAAATGTTTTTGGTAAGTGTGGTAAGAACACCTTACGCAGCTACCATTAGTGAGCTGAACAGCTCTTTGATTGCAATTGTCTTGATATTTGGAACAATTGTAAGGAGGGCAATTGTGGGTCCAAACCCAATTGTTTAAAGCCAGAGGGAAAGTCAATTGACAAACGCCTTTTCCTACATAGACCCGCCCTGTCCTGTTTAGGCATTAAGTGCCTGTTGGAGAAGAATGAAGTGGCCATGTGTTGGGGAG
Source organism: Coloeus monedula (assembly GCF_965178545.1). Taxonomy (NCBI): domain Eukaryota; kingdom Metazoa; phylum Chordata; class Aves; order Passeriformes; family Corvidae; genus Coloeus; species Coloeus monedula. The sequence goes on along the minus strand of NW_028120614.1, from coordinate 111,371 downwards.
GATGAAAGTTTGGTAAGAAAGTTTCACAGGTATGTAGGCTTGGCAGAAAGGTCTGAGAATGTAGAAGCTGGGGATGAGGTAGAAATGAAAGCAAGTTTTGATATAGAAGAAAAGATGTTTTGCTGAAACAGTGATCGCTGAGTAACTGAGAAGGCAAAGGTTGGAGATGAGTTGGAAGATTTTTAGGAGCAGGACAAAGGTATGTGATTACAAACAAAGACATGTTTTTCACCAAGTAAGTAAGTCTCAAGAAGAGCATAAGTGAATAGAAAAGGTGTCTTTCCCAAAAAGAAAGATATGGCAGGCAAACAAGAAATGTTGATGTAGCAAGAAGAAGAAAGGTCTAAGAATTTTCCACTGGAAGCTTAAATTGTAACTTACTCTTGTGATTGGATAATAATGACTATAATATGGTGATGGTAGTAGCTATGATAGGCTATAGGCCAATGTCAAGGTATTGTGTATGGTGCTTATTGGTTGTTACGTGCTAAGATACTCTGCAAAGAAAAGTATAGAATGCTCTGTAACTTGAACAGCAAGCGGCTTCAGGTATGCCTACAGCTGGAGCTGGCAGCTCTAGGGCTGGCTCTGGATAGCCACTCCCTGAAATGCTGTAACTTTGCCTATGCAATAAACAGCTTTCAAGAGAGCCACCTGAAGTCCAGACATCCTTCGTGAAACCTTCTCCTATAGCCATGGACTTCCTTCTTTGGCCCAAAATCCCGTCCTACTATGGACCTGATGTCAGGTGTTGAGCCACCACTTAGGTTCAGCTGGGCTAGCCAACCACAGGCACTCTTCAGATCCTCCAGGCCCTCCACAGAGCCAGCAATTGCTAAGGTGAAAAACTTTTGCTACTTCTTCTGCTAAGAAGGCTGCAAATTGATTCTCCCACTCCTGGCCTAAACTTAGCTGACCATATAAAAGTAGAACTAGTAAGGAAAATATTTTAATAATGTGATCTAATTAGCTAGTCTAATTTTCCCGTTGTCTTCTGCAGCACCTGTGGCAATTGAAGACACAGAAACCACTTAACATAAAAGAATCCAGCAAGTATTAGCGCCCCAGTGAGTGGACATTCTAGAGGAGGGATGCGCATAGAGACTATTTCAGCAGGTGGTCTGTGGGTAGGCACGCAGGGCTTCCTCTGATGTCGAAGCACTGGCTACTGCTCCGGCCCACTCCTGCAGAGTGTCAGTCACAGCCTCCCGGCCTTCTCCTCCAGCTGAGATGTGCAAATCTCTGAGGCTTCAGAGACCTTGACCCGAGAGTGACGGGTCCACCTGTGTCCAGCTGTCTTCATGGCTGTTTCTGTCGTCAGTGACACTTGGAATGGGCCACGCCATTTCAGAACCACTGGCGCTTCTTTCTACTCCTTAACTAGGACTCAATCTCCTGGTTGGATGTTACAAGCAGCAAAGTCCAAAGGTGGGGCTTGTGCCAGCTGAGCTTCCTGTTGAAGGGGTTTCACAAGAAGCAGTATCCTGGCCACAGATGGTTTTAAATATACATCACTTACCTCTACTCCCCCACTAGGTTGAGACTTAGCCGGGTAATTCATAACAACGACGGAAAGGGGGAGAACGGAATCTCTCTTCTGGCTCGGGCTCTCATTCTCGCCAAAGCCAATGTCCAAAGCCCTAGCCATGGCATCTTGGTTTCTATTACCAGCTTCAAAAGGTGTTTATTTCTCTATTCATTGTTTTCTACCCGAGCTGAGCTCTGGGGGTGCCAGGGCCTATGGAGGTTCCATTGTGTTCCTAAAGAAGCCAAAACCCCTTGAAGGATCTTTCCTGTAAAATGAGTTCCCCTATCTGAGTCTATTGCTTCTACAATGCTGTATCTTGGAATGATTTGTTCCAAAAATGCCTTAATACCTGATCCTGTCGTTGCTGAAGCAGTTGGAAATGCTTCTGGCCACCTTGCTAGCTGACAATACCATTACCAGAAGACATGAAGCCTTCCCACTTGGGGCATCTCAGGAAAATCCACCTGGCATCTTTGGAAGGGACCTGCAGCCCAAGGCCTCCCTCCCCTGGCAAGTTACTTTGTAACTTGGCTGTTTGCTTTAGCACAGATCAAGCAACCTTCAACAGCTTGTTTTGCCAGTCTAAAAAGACCCCCAGCACCATCCAGCATGAGGAAGGCTTCTGGCAATCCTCAGGAGGTGCAAGGACTCTCTTCACGGAGTTCTTTTACTATTGGTAGGGCCAAAGCTTCTGGTATCTCTTGTTTGCCATCCCTTGTAAACCAATTATTGCCTTTTTTCTCTGCCACACGGCTTTTAACTGTATCTCAAACTCCTCTGGGAGAAAAGACAGCTTCCCGGCCAGTGATGGAGTCACTGGGAGCAAAGGGGGCATCTTGGAGAGTTCTGGCAGAAGTGTTGCTTTCTGACTTTCTTCATCCACCAAAAAGGAGACAGAGGAGGCCTGTGACATTCTTCAACTACAGGGAGAGGCCATGGGGCTTTTGCCATGGAGTCTCTCAACTGATTGCGGGACGCAGCCCCCTTTTGATGCGAAGTTCCTGGCAACAGCACCCTCGGAGGTACTCGGGAATTACAGACTTCCGGAACTGCCTACTCTATGCTCCCCTCTAATATGCACCCCCCTCTTGGTATGGAAAAGGAAGAAAACGAAACTATTCCTAATGCTATTAAGTCTTTGCTGCCTTGCTCTAGGTTCAGGAATTTAACACGGCCTTGGCTAAGCAACAGTCTCTGTCGATTAGTAACAGTTTCTAGAACTAAGACTTTCTTCTGTTACGCCCCTACCAGTAAATTCCTAGCCTTGTCTAAGGACAGATTCACACGGTCTCTTTGTAAAGACACATCTATGTTACTCCTTTCACTCCCACACCTTCTTGGCGGTAGGACGGCTCCCCCCGGCACAGCACCTGGCACAAAACCCCCCTATGCACATACACACACACCTGCACTTACCCTGCACTCCGCTGCACACACACACACACACCTCCCGCACACTAACACCCCCCTCCACATCCCTGCCATGCTACTTGCAGTTGCCCCGCCCCTGCCATCCCAGCCGGCTGGCAGCACTCACTCCTCACATGCTTCCCCATGCCTTGCGTTTCCTTGCTGCCCCCTCTGTAGCCTTCCCTCAACCTGCCTTTTCTCCCCTGCCTTGCATTGACTTGCTCACCCATCCCCCACCTGACTTCCTTTCACATTCGTCTAGCTCTGGCCTCACCTTTCCTTTTCCTTCTAGGACCCTCATTGCCCTGCCTCGCCTCGCCAAGCAAGGCCACACAGAGCAGTTGGTCCTGGCCGCTTTTGTGTACCAGCAGTCCTCGAATGTACTTCTCACCTGCCTTGCCTATCCTTGCCTTGCCTTGGCAACACAACAGTTTCCTTGCCTTGCCCTGCTAGCTCTCTGGAGCCTTGCATTCCTTTGCACGTCCATGCCCCGCCCTTGACCTGCCTACTGCTTTCCTCCAGGGCCTTGGATTGCCGAGCCCTTCTTGTTTCTGCCTGGCCACCCATCAGTGGACTTCCCTTCCTACGGCCAGCCTTGCCTCTAACGTCTGGGCCTTCTCTTGCCTACCACTCCATTTGCTTTCCCCTCACTGCTCTGGCCTTGCTTACCTCTCCCTTGACTTGTCCACAATTGCCTGCACTTGCTTTGCAGCGCCTTGCCTGCATGGAAGGCGAGGGCAAGAGTGGTAGGCAGGGCAAAGCAAAGCCAGCAAGTTGTAGGTAGTGCAAGGCAAGGCAGCAGAGGCAAAGGAAGCAGAGCAAGGGTAGCTTAAGAAGAACTAGACAAGGTACTGAAGGCAAGGCAAGGCCAAGAGACTCGGAGTGCCTTTCCTTGCCAAGGCAAGGACATAGTGCCACTGTTGCTGGAGCAGATGTTAAGGTAGCATTGGGAGGAATAGTCCGGCAAGACATTTCTCTTCTGGCCCCTGGGCGTGTAGGGGCAACTGTTGGACCTATTCTGTACTGGAGGTGGATCAGTGGATGGATGTGTTGTATTTTGGAGGAGGGGATGCCGTTTCTTTGGAGATGGGCTTGTAGTTGCTCTCTTTGGCAAGGAGAGCAGGTTTGGATGTGCACATCAGGTGCTCTTAGGGATTTTAAAGGCTTTTCCCAAGAGGCAGAGCTCTCTCTGGCTTAGAGCTGTTGAGCTGTCCGTGGGAATGCAAAGGCCAAGCTTGTGAGCCTTTTGTCCTGGTGCCTTTAGTGTGTGAGCAGTCCGTGGTGCCGTTGTCTTGGGATCCTGACTCTGGGAGAGGGAAGGCTTAGGATGGTAGCTAGAGCTGAGAAGGAAAGTGCTGAGAACAGCGTGTGTGCTGCTAGTTTGAGGGGTGCAGTTGAAGTTGCAGGCAGCAAGATCTTCCTCAGCCCGCACTGTTTTGAGCTCTGTTTTTGCCAGATGGTTTCAAGTTGGTGGGCAGAATCTGCGAGAGGGCAAAGATTGGTTTGGGCCAAAGAGGTTTGTCTGCCTCTTGGAGTGCGGTATAAAGAAGAGTCCGCTCTTGGAAGGGGAAGATGAGGGAAATCTTTTTCTCCTGAGGTGCTGTTGATTTGAGTGCAGGGACGTTTGCAACTTGCCTCTGCCCTTGGGGTGGTTTCGAGCAGCGCCTGGCGCTTGGCCTTCTTTTGCAAGTCTTCAGCGCCATCGTGTGCTTGTTTCGAGGAGCGCTGACAGTGCCGGGGAAAAAGCCAAGCGCTTCGCTGGCGCCGCCCCAAGTCGTGTGCGAGCAGTTGCTGGAAGAGCTCCGCTGTGCATCCTGCCTCTTGGAGACACAAAAGAATGTGATCCTGCGCGTAGCGGGGAAGCAAGAGGAATCTTTTCATTGTTGGCTGTGCAGTTTCTAAGCGGCAAAAGTCAAGGCAGCTGCAGCACGGCCTCTTTCTTTCAGAACCTTTTCTGTGCCATCATGAACATGCTCAACATGGAACTCGCACCCACTGAACTGCATCAAAGGTCCTGGAGAGACGCACTTTCCTTCAAGCTCTAGGTACCATCCTACCCTCCACCTCTCGCTGATCCCAAAGCCCTTCCGAACATGCAGCAGCTGCACGCAGAGAACAAGTGCTAGAAGAAGGCGTTGGCCTTCAGAGTCCTTCTAAAGTCTGTAAACTAGGCGAAACATTGCAGTGACCAGCACTTTCCTTCGCAACTATCTACAGAGCGTCATCACATTCTCTCAGAGTGGCTAAGTCCACCCTTGCAGCACAGCAGCGTTTCCAGCCACAGTTCGGACTGAGAGATGGGCCAGGTGAGAAAGCATTTGTTGACTATCCCTCGTCTCTGGAAGACTTGATACTCGCAGCGCAATCACGTGCACACACCTTCAGTGTGGCCAAGTTCAAGCCAGCTAGAGCTCACAGAGACGGGAGAGGCAGGAGAGAAGCCGTTCCAAAAGTACCGTGTACTTACAGCAGCATTCAAACTGTGCACAGCACTCTACAGCACTGTAGACCGTGGCTTCTCTGACAAGACGTGCCATCCCATTGTTGGCTCTCGCAGCTCGCTTGCTAGCTGCTCTCCTGAAGAAAAGAACTAGGAGGAAAAGCCAATGCTGGGCTGCACCTTCCCCTTGCCTCACGTAAAGCCACTTCAACTCCCCGCTGCACTCTCTACTTCCCCTCTCCTTGGCATCGACCAGTGTGTTTTCTGCATCTCGGAGCCCAAAGGTAAGCGCCAGTGTTTCCAGGGATGCTTGAAAGAGGGAGAAGTAGTAGCACAAGTAGCTGCCGTTGAACTTCCTCCTTCTCAATGCTAACGTGAAGTCGGCAGGCAGGCGAGCGCCAGCCACGCTCCTTTCTCAGTTTGTACGCTGCGGACACGAGCCCGGTGCTCGGCGCCTTCGTTCGGCCTCTTTAGTAGCCATTGTCGCGCTTTCATTCTGCCGGAGTCGAAGCGCCGTCTACTTGTGGCACAAAGAGCACGGTGCCGGCAGCCAAATGCTCCAGCCGACTGCTTCTGCCGACACACGCCTGGGCTATGCACTTTGCCTCTCAGCGCCATACAGCAGCACATTCGCTCTAAATGTAAAGGGAAAGATTCTCGGCTACGTCTGGTACAGAGAACAGCTTTAGTTCAACGGGCTTACCCAGAGCATGCCCCCGACGCGTGGGAACTTGTATTTGCACCACATTCCAGTCGCAGTCCTCTTTCCTTTACAGGCTGCACAGCGCCGTCAGATGGCAGCGCTTCTCTGCACCTGCCTTCTCACTTCCAAGTAGCACCGCGCACATTAGAGCCTTGCAGGGAGAGAAGACGCGGATAGGCGTCTCGCACAGAAGAACGTGGCAGGGCGAAAAGATCTTCTTCCTTTCTCCTTCTTCTTGCCCGAATTGTGCTGCTGTGTTGAAAGTCTTGGCCAGCGAAAAGCTACTCCAGCAAGTGTTTCTCTCCTGACGCATTTCGCTGAGCGAGAGCTACGCGGACAGTGTGGACTCTGTGAAACAGCAAGAAAATGATTGTACGTCGAGCTGAGGAAAATCCGTGCACAGCACACTGTGGCCGCGTGCAGTGTTCGCGCTGAAGAGCGGCACGGCTAAAAGTCATCGCTGGGCTTCAGTTCTGTCCAGAGCACAGAAGGCGAAGAACGAAGCAGCTGGGCACCGGCTGCATGTACTTAGTGGAGCGAATTTCACATGTGCAGCCAAGAGCTGCTTCACAAGCAGATTCAGCTCAGAATGCTCTGGCTGCTTCACAAAGGAAGGTGCTGTGTTGCACTCCTGGACACTACCTGGCCAGTAGCAGTTTCTTACACCTTCAATGCTGCAGAGTCCATGCAGCTGGAGCACGCCCAGAAGGACGCGTCCAGCTAGAAGGCGTTCTTCAAGTACCCCCCTCTTCCAAGTAGCCTTGAAACTGAGCACAATACACTGCGGCTCGGCAGCTTTCTTCTCAGATAGACGTGCCGTCTCACATTATGCACTCTCGCAGCTCAGTTGCCCACTTGCAGCAGCTGCTCCCAAAGAAAAAGGCTCCAGAAGGAAAAGCCACTGCTGGGCTGCCCTTTCCCCTTGCCTCACGTAAAGCACCAGAAACTGTCCGCTGCACTCTCTATTTCCTTTCTCCGCCGTATGGCGAAGCATAAACCTAACCGCAATTGTTTCCGGGGCAAAGCTGCGAGAGAAATAGGTAGCAGCACAAGTAGCTGCAAGTTGAACTTTAAGTTTCGAGTTGCTAACGTGAATCCGAAAACAAGCGAGTGACAGGCACGCTTCCTCTTGCAGCCTGTGCGATGCACACACCAGCTCGGTACTCTGCCTTCATTCTTACGCCCTTCGTAGCAGGTCGCGCTTTCGTTTGGCTGGAGACGAACCGTCGTCTACTTCTCGCCCAGAGAGCACGGTGCCGGCAGCCAAATGCTGCAGGCTGCTGCTTCTGCCGAAACACGCCTGGGCTATGCAATTTCTCTCTAGCGCTGAAGTAGTACCACATTCTGTTTGCTTTGTAGCCAGCATCATTACGGAAAGATCCTCGGCTACGTCTGACATAGAGAACAGTTTTAGGTTAACCCAGAGCTTGCCCCCGACGCGTGGGAACATGTATTTGCACCACATTGCAGTGGCAGTCCTTTTTCCTTTATAGGCTACATAGCGCCGGCAGATGGCAGTGCTTCTCTGCGCCTGCCTTCTCACTTCCAAATAGCACAGCGCACATTAGAGCCTTGCAGGGAGAGAAGACGCGGATAGGCGTCTCGCCCAGAAGAACGTGGCAGGGCGAAAAGGTGTTCTTTTGTCTTCCTCGTCGCCCAGAGTGTGCTGCTGTGTTGAAAGTCTTGGCCAGCGAAAAGCTACACCAGCAAGTGTTTCTCTCCTGATGCATTGCGCTGAGCCAGAGCTGAGGAAAATCCTTGCACAGCACACTGTGGATGCGTGCAGTACACACGCTGAAGAGCGGCACGGCCAAAAGTCATCGCTGGGCTTCAGTTCTGTCCAGAGCACAGAAGGCGAAGAACGAAGCAGCTGGGCACCGGCTGCATGTACATAGTGGAGCGAATTTCACATGTCCAGCCAAGAGCTGCTTCACAAGCAGATTCAGCTCAGAATGCTCTGGCTGCTTCACAAAGGAAGGTGCTGTGTTGCACTCCTGGACACTACCTGGTCAGTAGCAGTTTCTTACACCTTCAATGCTGCAGAGTCCATGCAGCTGGAGCACCCCCAGAAGGACGCGTCCAGCTAGAAGGCGTTCTTCAAGTACCCCCCTCTTCCAAGTAGCCTTGAAACTGAGCACAACACACTGCGGCTCGGCAGCTTCCTTCTCAGAGAGACGTGCCGTCACATTATGCACTCTCGCAGCTCAGTTGCCCGCTTGCAGCAGCTGCTCCCAAAGAAAAAGGCTCCAGAAGTAAAAGCAACTGCTGGGCTGCCCTTTCCCCTTGCCTCACGTGAAGCACCAGAAACTGTCCGCTGCACTCTCGATTTCCATTCTCCGTTGGATCTACCACTGAAATGTCTGCATCTCGAAGAATAAACCCCGGCACAATTCTTTCCAGGGAAAGCTGGAAGAGAAATAGGTAGCAGCACAGGTAGCTGCAAGTTTCCGACTGCTAACGTGAATCCGAAAACAAGCGAGTGGCAGGCACGCTTCCTCTTGCAGCCTGTGCGATGCCCACACCAGCTCCGTGCTCTGCCTTCGTTCTTACGCTCGTCGTAGCAGGTCGCGCTTTCGTTTTGCTGGAGACGACCCGTCGTCTACTTCTCGCGCAGAGAGCGCGGTGCCGGCAGCCAAATGCTGCAGGCTGCTGCTTCTGCCGAAACACGCCTGGGCTATGCAATTTCTCTCTAGCGCTAGGTAGCACAACATTCTGTCTGCGTTGTGGTCTTTATCTTAAGGGAAAGATTCTCGGCTACGGCTCGCCCAGAGAACTGTTCCGGGACAATACATGTGTTTTATTACCCCTTCTCGCAAGAAGACTGTGGTGCTGCGTTGGAACTGTTGGCTAGTTCATCATGTGCTTCCCTCCTGATGCATTTTGCTGAGCGAGAGCTGAGGAAAATCCGTGCACTGCGCACTGTGGATGCGTGCAGTATACACGCAGAAGAGCGGCAAAGCTCCTAGACATCGCACACACCAGCCCAGTGGCCTGGGGCTGCGTTCTTCTCCCTTACCGGCGCTGGACAGAACTGAAGCATTCAGCTTTGGCTCTCTTCAGTGTGTGTGTACTGCACGCATCCACAGTGCGCAGTGCGCGGATTTTCCTCAGCGCTACGTGCAAGTACAGCCTTTCTGCTTCGCAGAGCCCAACTGTCCGCACAAGCTCTCGCTCAGAGAAATGTGTCAGGAGAGAAGCACTTGCTGCATTAGCCTTCCGCTGGCCAACAGTTCCAACGCAGCACATAGTCTTACTGCGAGAAGGGGTAATAAAACGCACGCTTTCAGCACAGCAGCACAATCTGGGCGACGAGGAGGACAAAAGAAGACCATCTTTTCGTCTTTGCACGATTTTCTCTGCCACACATCTATCCACGTCTTTGCTCCCTGCAAGGCTCGAATGTGCGCGGTGCTACTTGGAAGTGAGAAGGCAGGTGCAGAGAAGCACTGCCATCTGCCGGCGCTGTGCAGGCTGTAAAGGAAAGAAGACTACCCCTGGAATGCGGTGCAAATACAAGTTCCCACGCGTCGGGGTAAGCGCCGGGTAAGCCCGTTGAACTAGAGCTGTTCTCGGTGCCAGACGTAGCTGAGACTCTTTCCCTTTACATTCAGGCTACAAAGCAAAGAGAATGTGGTGCTACCAAGGGCAGCGAAGGAAAGTGCACAGCCCAGGTGTGTTTCGGAAGGGACAGCAACCTGGAGCGTTTCTCTGGAGGGTTTCTCTGCCGGCGTGCCCTCTGTGCGACAAGATGACGACGGTTCGACGCCGGCAGAATGAAAAGAACGAAATGGTACGAAGAGCATAAGAATGAAGGCAGAAGCACCTAGCTGGTGTGTGCATAGCACAGGCTGCAAGAGGAAGCGTGGCTGCCACTCGCTTGTTTTCAGATTCACATTAGCAGTTGAAAACAGAAAGTTCAACTTGCAGCTACATGTGCTGCTACCTATTTCTCTTCCAGCTTTCCCTGGAAAGAATTGTGCCGGGGTTTATGCTTCGAGATGCAGACATTACAGTGGTAGATCCAACGGAGAATGGAAATAGAGAGTGCATCTGAGAAGGAAGCTGCCGAGCCGCAGTGTGTTGTGCTCAGTTTCAAGGCTACTTGGAAGAGGGGGGTACTTGAAGAACGCCTTCCAGCTGGACGCGTCCTTCTGGGCGTGCTCCAGCTGCATGGACTCTGCAGCATTGAAGGTGTAAGAAACTGCTACTGGCCAGGTAGTGTCCAGGAGTGCAACACAGCACCTTCCTTTGTGAAGCAGCCAGAGCATTCTGAGCTGAATCTGCTTGTGAAGCAGCTCTTGGCTGGACATGTGAAATTCGCTCCACTAAGTACATGCAGCCGGTGCCCAGCTGCTTCGTTCTTCGCCTTCTGTGCTCTGGACAGAACTGAAGCCCAGCGATGCCTTTGAGCTTTGCCGCTCTTCAGCGCGAACACTGCACGCATCCACAGTGCGCTGTGCACGGATTTTCCTCAGCTCGACGTACAATCATTTTCTTGCTGTTTCACAGGGTCCACACTGTCCGCGTAGGTCCCGCTCAGCGAAATGCGTCAGGAGAGAAACACTTGCTGGAGTAGCTTTTCGCTGGCCAAGACTTTCAACACAGCAGCACAATTCGGGCAAGAAGAAAGAGAAAGGAAGAATATCTTTTCACCCTGCCACGTTCTTCTGTGCGAGACGCTTTTCCACGTCTTCTCTCCCTGCAAGGCTCTTATGTGCGCGGTGCTACTTGGAAGTGAGAAGGCAAATGAGGAGAGCACCGCGATCTGCCGGCGCTGTGTAGCCTGTAAAGGAAAGAGGACTGCCACAGAAATGTGGTGCAAATACAAGTTGCCACGCGTCGGGGGCAAGCTCCGGTTAAGCCCGTTGAACTAAAGCTGTTCCCTGTGCCAGACGTAGCCGAGAAGCTTTCCGTAAAGATGCTGGCTACAAAGCAAACAGAATGTGGTGCTACTTCAGCGCTAGAGAGAAATTGCATAGCCCAGGCGTGTTTCGGCAGAAGCAGCAGCCTGCAGCATTTGGCTGCCGGCACCGTGCTCTCTGGGCGAGAAGTAGACGACGGGTCGTCTCCAGCAAAACGAAAGCGCGACCTGCTACGACGAGCGTAAGAACGAAGGCAGAGCACGGAGCTGCTGTGGGCATCGCACAGGCTGCAAGAGGAAGCGTGGCTGCCACTCGCTTGTTTTCAGATTCACATTAGCAGTTGAAAACAGAAAGTTCAACTTGCAGCTACTTGTGCTGCTACCTATTTCTCTTCCAGCTTTCCCAGGAAAGAATTGTGCCGGGGTTTATTCTACGAGATGCAGACATTACAGTGGTAGATCCAACGGAGAATGGAAATCGAGAGTGCAGCGGACAGTTTCAGGTGCTTGACGTGAGGCAAGGGGAAAGGGCAGCCCAGCAGTGGCTTTTCCTTCTGGAGCCTTTTTCTTTGGGAGCAGCTGCTGCAAGTGGGCAACGGAGCTGCGAGAGTGCATAGTGTGACGGCACGTCTCTCTGAGAAGGAAGCTGCCGAGCCGCAGTGTGTTGTGCTCAGTTTCAAGGCAGCTTGGAGCAGGGGGGTACTTGAAGAACGCCTTCTAGCTGGACGCGTCCTTCTGGGGGTGCTCCAGCTGCATGGACTCTGCAGCATCGAAGGTGTAAGAAACTGCTACTGACCAGGTAGTGTCCAGGAGTGCAACACAGCACCTTCCTTTGTGAAGCAGCCAGAGCATTCTGAGCTGAATCTGCTTGTGAAGCAGCTCTTGGCTGGACATGTGAAATTCGCTCCACTATGTACATGCAGCCGGTGCCCAGCTGCTTCGTTCTTCGCCTTCTGTGCTCTGGACAGAACTGAAGCCCAGCGATGACTTTTGGCCGTGCCGCTCTTCAGCGTGTGTACTGCACGCATCCACAGTGTGCTGTGCAAGGATTTTCCTCAGCTCTGGCTCAGCGCAATGCATCAGGAGAGAAACACTTGCTGGTGTAGCTTTTCGCTGGCCAAGACTTTCAACACAGCAGCACACTCTGGGCGACGAGGAAGACAAAAGAACACCTTTTCGCCCTGCCACGTTCTTCTGGGCGAGACGCCTATCCGCGTCTTCTCTCCCTGCAAGGCTCTAATGTGCGCTGTGCTATTTGGAAGTGAGAAGGCAGGCGCAGAGAAGCACTGCCATCTGCCGGCGCTATGTAGCCTATAAAGGAAAAAGGACTGCCACTGCAATGTGGTGCAAATACATGTTCCCACGCGTCGGGGGCAAGCTCTGGGTTAACCTAAAACTGTTCTCTATGTCAGACGTAGCCGAGGATCTTTCCGTAATGATGCTGGCTACAAAGCAAACAGAATGTGGTACTACTTCAGCGCTAGAGAGAAATTGCATAGCCCAGGCGTGTTTCGGCAGAAGCAGCAGCCTGCAGCATTTGGCTGCCGGCACCGTGCTCTCTGGGCGAGAAGTAGACGACGGTTCGTCTCCAGCCAAACGAAAGCGCGACCTGCTACGAAGGGCGTAAGAATGAAGGCAGAGTACCGAGCTGGTGTGTGCATCGCACAGGCTGCAAGAGGAAGCGTGCCTGTCACTCGCTTGTTTTCGGATTCACGTTAGCAACTCGAAACTTAAAGTTCAACTTGCAGCTACTTGTGCTGCTACCTATTTCTCTCGCAGCTTTGCCCCGGAAACAATTGCGGTTAGGTTTATGCTTCGCCATACGGCGGAGAAAGGAAATAGAGAGTGCAGCGGACAGTTTCTGGTGCTTTACGTGAGGCAAGGGGAAAGGGCAGCCCAGCAGTGGCTTTTCCTTCTGGAGCCTTTTTCTTTGGGAGCAGCTGCTGCAAGTGGGCAACTGAGCTGCGAGAGTGCATAATGTGAGACGGCACGTCTATCTGAGAAGAAAGCTGCCGAGCCGCAGTGTATTGTGCTCAGTTTCAAGGCTACTTGGAAGAGGGGGGTACTTGAAGAACGCCTTCTAGCTGGACGCGTCCTTCTGGGCGTGCTCCAGCTGCATGGACTCTGCAGCATTGAAGGTGTAAGAAACTGCTACTGGCCAGGTAGTGTCCAGGAGTGCAACACAGCACCTTCCTTTGTGAAGCAGCCAGAGCATTCTGAGCTGAATCTGCTTGTGAAGCAGCTCTTGGCTGCACATGTGAAATTCGCTCCACTAAGTACATGCAGCCGGTGCCCAGCTGCTTCGTTCTTCGCCTTCTGTGCTCTGGACAGAACTGAAGCCCAGCGATGACTTTTAGCCGTGCCGCTCTTCAGCGCGAACACTGCACGCGGCCACAGTGCGCTGTGCACGGATTTTCCTCAGCTCGACGTACAATCATTTTCTTGCTGTTTCACAGGGTCCACACTGTCCGCGTAGCTCTCGCTCAGCGAAATGCGTCAGGAGAGAAACACTTGCTGGAGTAGCTTTTCGCTGGCCAAGACTTTCAACACAGCAGCACAATTCGGGCAAGAAGAAGGAGAAAGGAAGAAGATCTTTTCGCCCTGCCACGTTCTTCTGTGCGAGACGCCTATCCGCGTCTTCTCTCCCTGCAAGGCTCTAATGTGCGCGGTGCTACTTGGAAGTGAGAAGGCAGGTGCAGAGAAGCGCTGCCATCTGACGGCGCTGTGCAGCCTGTAAAGGAAAGAGGACTGCCACAGAAATGTGGTGCAAATACAAGTTTCCACGCGTCGGGGGCAAGCTCCGGTTAAGCCCGTTAAAATAAAGCTGTTCTCTGTGCCTGACGTAGCCGAGAAGCTTTCCGCAAAGATGCTGGCTACAAAGCAAACAGAATGTGGTACTACTTCAGCGCTAGAGAGAAATTGCATAGCCCAGGCGTGTTTCGGCAGAAGCAGCAGCCTGCAGCATTTGGCTGCCGGCACCGTGCTCTCTGCGCGAGAAGTAGACGACGGTTCGTCTCCAGCCAAACGAAAGCGCGACCTGCTACGAAGGGCGTAAGAATGAAGGCAGAGCACGGAGCTGGTGTGTGCATCGCACAGGCTGCAAGAGGAAGCGTGGCTGCCACGCGCTTGTTTTCGGATTCACGTTAGCAGCTCGGAAACTTAATGTCCAACTTGCAGCTACTTGTGCTGATACCTATTTCTCTCGCAGCTTTCCCTGGAAAGAACTACGATTACGTTAATGTTTCGCCATACGGCGGAGAAAGGAAATAGAGAGTGCAGCGGACAGTTTCAGGTGCTTGACGTGAGGCAAGGGGAAAGGGCAGCCCAGCAGTGGCTTTTCCTTCTGGAGCCTTTTTCTTTGGGAGCAGCTGCTGCAAGTGGGCAACTGAGCTGCGAGAGTGCATAATGTGAGACGGCACGTCTATCTGAGAAGAAAGCTGCCGAGCCGCAGTGTATTGTGCTCAGTTTCAAGGCTACTTGGAAGAGGGGGGTACTTGAAGAACGCCTTCTAGCTGGACGCGTCCTTCTGGGGGTGCTCCAGCTGCATGGACTCTGCAGCATTGAAGGTGTAAGAAACTGCTACTGACCAGGTAGTGTCCAGGAGTGCAACACAGCACCTTCCTTTGTGAAGCAGCCAGAGCATTCTGAGCTGAATCTGCTTGTGAAGCAGCTCTTGGCTGGACATGTGAAATTCGCTCCACTATGTACATGCAGCCGGTGCCCAGCTGCTTCGTTCTTCGCCTTCTGTGCTCTGGACAGAACTGAAGCCCAGCGATGACTTTTAGCCGTGCCGCTCTTCATCGTGTGTACTGCACGCATCCACAGTGTGCTGTGCAAGGATTTTCCTCAGCTCTGGCTCAGCGCAATGCATCAGGAGAGAAACACTTGCTGGTGTAGCTTTTCGCTGGCCAAGACTTTCAACACAGCAGCACACTCTGGGCGACGAGGAAGACAAAAGAACACCTTTTCGCCCTGCCACGTTCTTCTGGGCGAGACGCCTATCCGCGTCTTCTCTCGCTGCAAGGCTCTAATGTGCGCGGTGCTACTTGGAAGTGAGAAGGCAGGTGCAGAGAGCACCGCGATCTGCCGGCGCTGTGTAGCCTGTAAAGGAAAGAGGACTGCGACTGGAATGTGGTGCAAATACAAGTTCCCACGCGTCGGGGGCATGCTCTGGGTAAGCCCGTTGAACTAAAGCTGTTCTCTGTACCAGACGTAGCCGAGAATCTTTCCCTTTACATTTAGAGCGAATGTGCTGCTGTATGGCGCTGAGAGGCAAAGTGCATAGCCCAGGCGTGTGTC
Source organism: Coloeus monedula (assembly GCF_965178545.1). Lineage (NCBI taxonomy): Eukaryota > Metazoa > Chordata > Aves > Passeriformes > Corvidae > Coloeus > Coloeus monedula. The sequence continues at coordinate 96,130 of NW_028120614.1, read as the reverse complement.
GGCAGAAGCAGTCGGCTGGAGCATTTGGCTGCCGGCACCGTGCTCTTTGTGCCACAAGTAGACGGCGCTTCGACTCCGGCAGAATGAAAGCGCGACAATGGCTACTAAAGAGGCCGAACGAAGGCGCCGAGCACCGGGCTCGTGTCCGCAGCGTACAAACTGAGAAAGGAGCGTGGCTGGCGCTCGCCTGCCTGCCGACTTCACGTTAGCATTGAGAAGGAGGAAGTTCAACGGCAGCTACTTGTGCTACTACTTCTCCCTCTTCCAAGCATCCCTGGGAACACTGGCGCTTACCTTTGGGCTCCGAGATGCAGAAAACACAGTGGTCGATGCCAAGGAGAGGTGAAGTAGAGAGTGCAGCGGGGAGTTGAAGTGGCTTTACGTGAGGCAAGGGGAAGGTGCAGCCCAGCATTGGCTTTTCCTCCTAGTTCTTTTCTTCAGGAGAGCAGCTAGCAAGCGAGCTGAGAGAGCCAACAATGGGATGGCACGTCTTGTCAGAGAAGCCACGGTCTACAGTGCTGTAGAGTGCTGTGCACAGTTTGAATGCTGCTGTAAGTACACGGTACTTTTGGAACGGCTTCTCTCCTGCCTCTCCCGTCTCTGTGAGCTCTAGCTGGCTTGAACTTGGCCACACTGAAGGTGTGTGCACGTGATTGCGCTGCGAGTATCAAGTCTTCCAGAGACGAGGGATAGTCAACAAATGCTTTCTCACCTGGCCCATCTCTCAGTCCGAACTGTGGCTGGAAACGCTGCTGTGCTGCAAGGGTGGACTTAGCCACTCTGAGAGAATGTGATGACGCTCTGTAGATAGTTGCGAAGGAAAGTGCTGGTCACTGCAATGTTTCGCCTAGTTTACAGACTTTAGAAGGACTCTGAAGGCCAACGCCTTCTTCTAGCACTTGTTCTCTGCGTGCAGCTGCTGCATGTTCGGAAGGGCTTTGGGATCGGCGAGAGGTGGAGGGTAGGATGGTACCTAGAGCTTGAAGGAAAGTGCGTCTCTCCAGGACCTTTGATGCAGTTCAGTGGGTGCGAGTTCCATGTTGAGCATGTTCATGATGGCACAGAAAAGGTTCTGAAAGAAAGAGGCCGTGCTGCAGCTGCCTTGACTTTCGCCGCTTAGTAACTGCACAGCCAACAATGAAAAGATTCCTCTTGCTTCCCCGCTACGCGCAGGATCACATTCTTTTGTGTCTCCAAGAGGCAGGATGCACAGCGGAGCTCTTCCAGCAACTGCTCGCACACGACTTGGGGCGGCGCCAGCGAAGCGCTTGGCTTTTTCCCCGGCACTGTCAGCGCTCCTCGAAACAAGCACACGATGGCGCTGACGACTTGCAAAAGAAGGCCAAGCGCCAGGCGCTGCTCGAAACCACCCCAAGGGCAGAGGCAAGTTGCAAACGTCCCTGCACTCAAATCAACAGCACCTCAGGAGAAAAAGATTTCCCTCATCTTCCCCTTCCAAGAGCGGACTCTTCTTTATACCGCACTCCAAGAGGCAGACAAACCTCTTTGGCCCAAACCAATCTTTGCCCTCTCGCAGATTCTGCCCACCAACTTGAAACCATCTGGCAAAAACAGAGCTCAAAACAGTGCAGGCTGAGGAAGATCTTGCTGCCTGCAACTTCAACTGCACCCCTCAAACTAGCAGCACACACGCTGTTCTCAGCACTTTCCTTCTCAGCTCTAGCTACCATCCTAAGCCTTCCCTCTCCCAGAGTCAGGATCCCAAGACAACGGCACCACGGACTGCTCACACACTAAAGGCACCAGGACAAAAGGCTCACAAGCTTGGCCTTTGCATTCCCACGGACAGCTCAACAGCTCTAAGCCAGAGAGAGCTCTGCCTCTTGGGAAAAGCCTTTAAAATCCCTAAGAGCACCTGATGTGCACATCCAAACCTGCTCTCCTTGCCAAAGAGAGCAACTACAAGCCCATCTCCAAAGAAACGGCATCCCCTCCTCCAAAATACAACACATCCATCCACTGATCCACCTCCAGTACAGAATAGATCCAACAGTTGCCCCTACACGCCCAGGGGCCAGAAGAGAAATGTCTTGCCGGACTATTCCTCCCAATGCTACCTTAACATCTGCTCCAGCAACAGTGGCACTATGTCCTTGCCTTGGCAAGGAAAGGCACTCCGAGTCTCTTGGCCTTGCCTTGCCTTCAGTACCTTGTCTAGTTCTTCTTAAGCTACCCTTGCTCTGCTTCCTTTGCCTCTGCTGCCTTGCCTTGCACTACCTACAACTTGCTGGCTTTGCTTTGCCCTGCCTACCACTCTTGCCCTCGCCTTCCATGCAGGCAAGGCGCTGCAAAGCAAGTGCAGGCAATTGTGGACAAGTCAAGGGAGAGGTAAGCAAGGCCAGAGCAGTGAGGGGAAAGCAAATGGAGTGGTAGGCAAGAGAAGGCCCAGACGTTAGAGGCAAGGCTGGCCGTAGGAAGGGAAGTCCACTGATGGGTGGCCAGGCAGAAACAAGAAGGGCTCGGCAATCCAAGGCCCTGGAGGAAAGCAGTAGGCAGGTCAAGGGCGGGGCATGGACGTGCAAAGGAATGCAAGGCTCCAGAGAGCTAGCAGGGCAAGGCAAGGAAACTGTTGTGTTGCCAAGGCAAGGCAAGGATAGGCAAGGCAGGTGAGAAGTACATTCGAGGACTGCTGGTACACAAAAGCGGCCAGGACCAACTGCTCTGTGTGGCCTTGCTTGGCGAGGCGAGGCAGGGCAATGAGGGTCCTAGAAGGAAAAGGAAAGGTGAGGCCAGAGCTAGACGAATGTGAAAGGAAGTCAGGTGGGGGATGGGTGAGCAAGTCAATGCAAGGCAGGGGAGAAAAGGCAGGTTGAGGGAAGGCTACAGAGGGGGCAGCAAGGAAACGCAAGGCATGGGGAAGCATGTGAGGAGTGAGTGCTGCCAGCCGGCTGGGATGGCAGGGGCGGGGCAACTGCAAGTAGCATGGCAGGGATGTGGAGGGGGGTGTTAGTGTGCGGGAGGTGTGTGTGTGTGTGTGCAGCGGAGTGCAGGGTAAGTGCAGGTGTGTGTGTATGTGCATAGGGGGGTTTTGTGCCAGGTGCTGTGCCGGGGGGAGCCGTCCTACCGCCAAGAAGGTGTGGGAGTGAAAGGAGTAACATAGATGTGTCTTTACAAAGAGACCGTGTGAATCTGTCCTTAGACAAGGCTAGGAATTTACTGGTAGGGGCGTAACAGAAGAAAGTCTTAGTTCTAGAAACTGTTACTAATCGACAGAGACTGTTGCTTAGCCAAGGCCGTGTTAAATTCCTGAACCTAGAGCAAGGCAGCAAAGACTTAATAGCATTAGGAATAGTTTCGTTTTCTTCCTTTTCCATACCAAGAGGGGGGTGCATATTAGAGGGGAGCATAGAGTAGGCAGTTCCGGAAGTCTGTAATTCCCGAGTACCTTCGAGGGTGCTGTTGCCAGGAACTTCGCATCAAAAGGGGGCTGCGTCCCGCAATCAGTTGAGAGACTCCATGGCAAAAGCCCCATGGCCTCTCCCTGTAGTTGAAGAATGTCACAGGCCTCCTCTGTCTCCTTTTTGGTGGATGAAGAAAGTCAGAAAGCAACACTTCTACCAGAACTCTCCAAGATGCCCCCTTTGCTCCCAGTGACTCCATCACTGGCCGGGAAGCTGTCTTTTCTCCCAGAGGAGTTTGAGATACAGTTAAAAGCCGTGTGGCAGAGAAAAAAGGCAATAATTGGTTTACAAGGGATGGCAAACAAGAGATACCAGAAGCTTTGGCCCTACCAATAGTAAAAGAACTCCGTGAAGAGAGTCCTTGCACCTCCTGAGGATTGCCAGAAGCCTTCCTCATGCTGGATGGTGCTGGGGGTCTTTTTAGACTGGCAAAACGAGCTGTTGAAGGTTGCTTGATCTGTGCTAAAGCAAACAGCCAAGTTACAAAGTAACTTGCCAGGGGAGGGAGGCCTTGGGCTGCAGGTCCCTTCCAAAGATGCCAGGTGGATTTTCCTGAGATGCCCCAAGTGGGAAGGCTTCATGTCTTCTGGTAATGGTATTGTCAGCTAGCAAGGTGGCCAGAAGCATTTCCAACTGCTTCAGCAACGACAGGATCAGGTATTAAGGCATTTTTGGAACAAATCATTCCAAGATACAGCATTGTAGAAGCAATAGACTCAGATAGGGGAACTCATTTTACAGGAAAGATCCTTCAAGGGGTTTTGGCTTCTTTAGGAACACAATGGAACCTCCATAGGCCCTGGCACCCCCAGAGCTCAGCTCGGGTAGAAAACAATGAATAGAGAAATAAACACCTTTTGAAGCTGGTAATAGAAACCAAGATGCCATGGCTAGGGCTTTGGACATTGGCTTTGGCGAGAATGAGAGCCCGAGCCAGAAGAGAGATTCCGTTCTCCCCCTTTCCGTCGTTGTTATGAATTACCCGGCTAAGTCTCAACCTAGTGGGGGAGTAGAGGTAAGTGATGTATATTTAAAACCATCTGTGGCCAGGATACTGCTTCTTGTGAAACCCCTTCAACAGGAAGCTCAGCTGGCACAAGCCCCACCTTTGGACTTTGCTGCTTGTAACATCCAACCAGGAGATTGAGTCCTAGTTAAGGAGTAGAAAGAAGCGCCAGTGGTTCTGAAATGGCGTGGCCCATTCCAAGTGTCACTGACGACAGAAACAGCCGTGAAGACAGCTGGACACAGGTGGACCCGTCACTCTCGGGTCAAGGTCTCTGAAGCCTCAGAGATTTGCACATCTCAGCTGGAGGAGAAGGCCGGGAGGCTGTGACTGACACTCTGCAGGAGTGGGCCGGAGCAGTAGCCAGTGCTTCGACATCAGAGGAAGCCCTGCGTGCCTACCCACAGACCACCTGCTGAAATAGTCTCTATGCGCATCCCTCCTCTAGAATCTCCACTCACTGGGGCGCTAATACTTGCTGGATTCTTTTATGTTAAGTGGTTTCTGTGTCTTCAATTGCCACAGGTGCTGCAGAAGACAACGGGAAAATTAGACTAGCTAATTAGATCACATTATTAAAATATTTTCCTTACTAGTTCTACTTTTATATGGTCAGCTAAGTTTAGGCCAGGAGTGGGAGAATCAATTTGCAGCCTTCTTAGCAGAAGAAGTAGCAAAAGTTTTTCACCTTAGCAATTGCTGGCTCTGTGGAGGGCCTGGAGGATCTGAAGAGTGCCTGTGGTTGGCTAGCCCAGCTGAACCTAAGTGGTGGCTCAACACCTGACATCAGGTCCATAGTAGGACGGGATTTTGGGCCAAAGAAGGAAGTCCATGGCTATAGGAGAAGGTTTCACGAAGGATGTCTGGACTTCAGGTGGCTCTCTTGAAAGCTGTTTATTGCATAGGCAAAGTTACAGCATTTCAGGGAGTGGCTATCCAGAGCCAGCCCTAGAGCTGCCAGCTCCAGCTGTAGGCATACCTGAAGCCGCTTGCTGTTCAAGTTACAGAGCATTCTATACTTTTCTTTGCAGAGTATCTTAGCACGTAACAACCAATAAGCACCATACACAACACCTTGACATTGGCCTATAGCCTATCATAGCTACTACCATCACCATATTATAGTCATTATTATCCAATCACAAGAGTAAGTTACAATTTAAGCTTCCAGTGGAAAATTCTTAGACCTTTCTTCTTCTTGCTACATCAACATTTCTTGTTTGCCTGCCATATCTTTCTTTTTGGGAAAGACACCTTTTCTATTCACTTATGCTCTTCTTGAGACTTACTTACTTGGTGAAAAACATGTCTTTGTTTGTAATCACATACCTTTGTCCTGCTCCTAAAAATCTTCCAACTCATCTCCAACCTTTGCCTTCTCAGTTACTCAGCGATCACTGTTTCAGCAAAACATCTTTTCTTCTATATCAAAACTTGCTTTCATTTCTACCTCATCCCCAGCTTCTACATTCTCAGACCTTTCTGCCAAGCCTACATACCTGTGAAACTTTCTTACCAAACTTTCATCCTCCCCAACACATGGCCACTTCATTCTTCTCCAACAGGCACTTAATGCCTAAACAGGACAGGGCGGGTCTATGTAGGAAAAGGCGTTTGTCAATTGACTTTCCCTCTGGCTTTAAACAATTGGGTTTGGACCCACAATTGCCCTCCTTACAATTGTTCCAAATATCAAGACAATTGCAATCAAAGAGCTGTTCAGCTCACTAATGGTAGCTGCGTAAGGTGTTCTTACCACACTTACCAAAAACATTTGGAAGCCTGTAAAGCAATGGGGAGGGACAAGGGGGTTTTTTGACCACCTATTTTTAAGCTGTCCCCACAAAAATCCCACAAGTAGAAGACATGTTGTTTGTGATTATCAGTGGGAATGGCAACAGCGGATTGGAACTCAAAGCCTTTTAGTGAGTTCTGCTCCAAATCCAAGCAAGCAACTTGCAGATGTAAATGTAGATGGGAACCCTGTGTGGGAGCTTGGAAATGCAAATGCTGTGACCCTTATGGTGGGGCAGCTATTGTTGGAGGACCGTTAGGCCCGGGAATCCTGCTGTATTTTGACCCACCAATTGATGACCAAGGGTAGGAAGGCCCCTTTGCTAATGGAACACGGGCTTTGAAAGGACATGATTGGATTTGTGGCCAACATGCTTAGCTCAGGTTACCTCCAAACTGGTCAGGGATATGGTGTATATCTTAGACCATTGTTCTTTTTGCTACTACAAATTCAGGGAAATCGCTTAGGAATCAAAATCTGTGATGATTTAATTAGAGAAAAGCAGTCAGCTGATGCAGCCTTGGCTGCAGGGAGCACCCCAGAACGGGGAGAAGATGAATGGCCACCAGAACAAGTTACGCAACATGATGGACCAGCCACTTGGAAACCTAAGGAATTAATCCCAGATGCCTGGAAACCCATTTATCATTTGAATGAGATAATTAGGGTACAAGCTGTCTCAGAAATAATTACCAACCAGCCAGCCACAGCTCTTGACCGTCTTGCTGAGCAACCCACTTCAATGAGGAAAGTGGTATTTTCAACATTCGATGGTATTAGATTATCTGTTAGCAGAAGAAGGAGGAGTTTGTGGGAAATTAAATGACTCGAGCTGCTGTTTGCAAGCAGATGACAGCAGAAAAGTGGTCAAATAACAGAGGAAATAACCTCAGCTCATGGACCTGTCCGTGTTGAAAAGATGGTAATGGGACATGTTTTCCTGGCTAACTGGCCAGCTATGGGCTAAATGAATACCATTTCTCCTCTTCTATGCTATAGCAACTCTAATCTTTTGACCATGCGTGACACCATGCTGGGTGCAGCTCTTTCAGCAGGTGGTCAAGGGGATGCTGCTAGCAGCCATGCCTACCTGATCCAGAAATGACTAGAAAAGGACAGAAAAGGATGTCACTGCAAATAATAGCAAAAGCCCAGAAGACTCAAGAAGAAAAAATTAAATCAATGGTAATTAAGGTTTGTAAAGACAAATACAGATTAAATAAAAAGAGGAGGGATTAAAAGGAATGAGATGGATGAGTCTTTACAAACAGACCGTGTGAATTGGCCTGTAGACAAGGCTAGGAACTTACGGGGAGTGAAGTAACAGAAGAAAGTATTAGTTCGCTAGAACTGTTACTAATCATCAGAGACTGTTGATTAATCAAGGCCGTGTTAAATTCCTGAACCCAGAGCAAGGCAACAAAGACTTAATAGAATTAGGAATGGTTTCTTTTTCTTTCTTTTCGATGCCAAATGGGGGGTGCATATTAGAGGAGGGCATAGAGTAGGCAGTTCTGGAAGTCTGTATCTCCCGAATACCTCAGCCAGTGGGGAAAAGGAAGAGGGTGCTGTGGCCGGGAACTTGACATCAAAAGGGGGCTGCATCCCGCAACCGTTTGACAGACCCCATGGGAAAAGCCCCATGGACTCTCCCTGTAGTCGAAGAATGTTGCAGGACTCCTCTGTCTCCTTTTCGGACATCAACCTCAGGCATGGTGGATTAATTTTCCCCAACGGCAGCGACCTGCTGCGTGGTCTCCGTGCTCCTCCCCAGCCCCCCGGGAGGTGTCAAATAGTTGCCGGCGGCTCCCACCGCGCGTTACAGACGGCTGCGCGGCGCCGGGGCTGCTCGCAGTGCTCCCCTGCCCCGCCAGGGCTGGCCGCGGGCTGCGGAGCCACCTCGCCACCGGCGCGGCCAGGGCCGGGGCCCTTCTCGACAGCAGCCGAGGGGCTGCGGAGCGGGCGGCTGCGGGACGATCAGCTATTTTATGCCGCGCGGTGCTGCCGCCTCCATCTAGCTCCCCATCGCGCCGCCGGCCGACCCCGCCTGGCGCGTTCACGCTCGGCCGCGCTCGCCGCCCGCCCAGCCTCGCCGGAAGCTCTCCCGCCCGGGCCGTGCCCCGGCTCCGCCTGCGGCTCGGCAGGGCCCGGCCGCACGCGTGCTGCGTGGCTCGGAGCACCCGCGTTGCGCCGCAGGCGACGGGGAAGGCGGGGCGGGCCGGCGCCATCGTGGTAGCGCGAGGAGAGGAGCGCCCGGGCGGGGCGGCGAGTGGCGCGGCGGTGAGCGCTTCTGCTTGCTGTCGCTCGGCTGCCGCCCACGGCAGGTGCCGTGTGACCCCGCGGAGCGGCGGGGCCGGCCGGGCGGTGCGCGGCGAGGCTTTCGGCCAGCGGCGGCCGCAGCGACAGTCTGCTGGCACTGCCCGTGCCGGTGGAGAGAGCGGGGATCCGAGGCCGGCCTTCCTAGGGTAACGAGGGGCGACCGCCTTTGCCGCGCTGCCCTCCGTGCAGCACGTGGCCGATTCCGGCGAACCCGGGGTCTCCGCAGCGGCGCGGGCGGGAGGGAGTGGGGAGCGCGCTCGGTGCTCTGCCGGCCGCTCCCGCCCAGCGCTGCCCTCCGCCGAGGCGTTTTCCCGCCCGTCCTGGGAAGGACATAAGGGACCCCGGAGTCGGAGCTTAGCTGTCAGGGGGAACAACTTCCCTCCATTGGCGACCTCCTTTTCCCTCTGATTCAGCTACCTTGTGGTAGGTGCGATGGTGCTGAAGAAGGGTGGCGGCTTGGCACAGTTGCTGGCATAGGTGGTGCGAGAGCTCCACGCAAGCAGCTTTGAGTGGCATGTGCGAGGGTAGGAAGGTACGGCACCCACAGCTGAAGGTAAAAAAAGTCAGGGCATGTCATCAGCCGCAATCGTGCTAAGTTGTTCATCTTTGCAAACTGCTTGCCGAGTTGTTCCTTTTCTTAGGTAATGGGGGTTTGTATCAACCAGAACTGCATATGGTCAGTATTTGCAGAGAAGGTTACGTGGACTGTTGTTGAAGTGAGTGTAGCAGTTTCTATGGCATTCTGCAAAAAAAGGGACAGGTCTCTCTGCGTTCCCCAATTCTTAACAAAAATGAAGTTAACAAAGCCCTGAAAAGAGGTTTTACAAAACTTCAGGGATTTTTTCCTACGAGTACTGTGGAGACAACCGTAGTCACCTTGTCTTTCCAAAAGTGAAGGTTACATCTTGTAGCGGGTTGAGTTCGAAACCAGGCAGAAACACCAATTAAATGTAGTGGTTTTGGTTCAAAATATTCATTACTTACTTGTTTTCCTTCTGTGAGATAAGAATTAGGAGAAAAGCAAAGCAGGCACAAACCTTAAACAGTTGCAGTACAATGAAAGAGCTTTATTACTAATAGAACTAAAAGTAAAGAGACAATAACAAAACAAAATTAAAGCAAATCCCCCCCCCCCCCCCTCCAGCCAGCACTTCTCTCCTTTTACCTAGCTCACACAAGGGATAACAAAACATGGGATGTTAGTCAGTGTTCCAGTTCTTGAAAAGTCTCTCTCTTATGCTTAAGGGAAAAAAAGGTTTTTCCTTCAGTTGCACGTGGTTCCCAAACTGCCACTAACAGCAGATCCGCCCGGAAACAAACAATCTGCTGTGTGTAGAACATCTCTCCCATGAAAAATCTCACAGTTCCTTCACACTGCAAAACATGGGCCATCACATGGGGTTATTCATCTTTTTAAGGATAAGTTCTTTTGTCCTGCACACAAAGGCTCTTCTTCGCCACAAGTCTCTTAACAGCCTCTTACTACTATAAAGCCTAGCATCGGCATTCTTCACAATCTTCACAGGCACACGAAGATACTCCATCCCCCCATGTTCTTCAAATGGATTAAAGAGACAAACAGTTTGTGGTATTACAATTTCTTACCACGGCATGCAAGAAGGTTTCTTTTAAGCTTCGCGCCAGAATCGTGGCACCGCCCTCTTTTCTCCCGCCGCCATGCTCAGCTCCGTCCCATGTGACTCACTTCTCTTTCTCTCTGACTCTGACGCCGCCATGCTGAAGGGTGTTCTTGTTCGGGCTTTACGGTGGGGAAAGCCTCGCTCCCTCTGTGCTGCTGGCTGCGTGGTGTCTTCTTCAGATCAGCACGAAGTGTGCTGGCTGCAGACAGGAGGCTCTGCCGGCTCCCGCTGACTCCGCCGGCCCCGCGTGGAGAGGAGAGGGACCCGCCGGTCCCCAGAAGCCGCGCTGGATGGGTTTAGCTGTGAGCAGTCCATGGCTGGGTTTAGCTGCCTGTGGCTCTGAGGCAGTCCCCCCCCAGCCACCCAGGGTCCGTGCCACAGCGTTGGGAGGGGGGGAAAGGGGCAGTGGCCCCGGCCCGGCCCGGCGGGGCCGGGAGGCTCCGGAGCCCCCACCTCCCAGCAGGCGAGCTCCGACCAAAGGGGGAAGTCCCGCCTTTCTGTGCGGTTTAAATATGTAAATTGTGAGAAGCGTAATTGGTCTTAAAAACTGTCCATCAACTCAGGGTCAACCCAATACACATCTTTTTGTCCAAGAGCATCAAGTGCTTTTGATCAGCGTTTGTGTGCATGCATTAGCCTTGTTCTTGTTCTTCCTTGGAGAACTTTTACAATACTCAGATGATCTGTGTAGGCTGCCGACTGCAGTGGTGAACTTGAAGGCTTCCAGCAGAAGGGAGATGCTGTCCACGTTTTGGATTTTCCTTAGTCTGAACCTTCAATGTCCAAGGCTTCACTTTTCAAGCAGTTGGAAGAGCTCCAAATGAAGATATGAACAGGTCTTAATTGACCTTGTCACCGCCTCAGTTCGTCAGGTAATGCTGCGCACTGGATTTAATTGCCTAGTGCAAGATGTGCTAAAAATATGTAAGAGTATCTCCTCGATTACCCTCCCAGAAGGGTTTGAATGGAGAACAAGGAGTTCCGAAGACAGGCATTTGGTGTACGAGAAGTAGAACTTAGTGGATTGCAGGGCACTGCATGCACAAATGTCTAAGGAGGATCCATCTTTTCATGCCCCATCTATGCTTGTTCTCATTTGAACTCCTGAACATTCTGGAGGTTGGTTTTGTTAGGGTTGTGGCTGGGGAAGGGGTGGTGGTGGGGGAGGGGTGGGTGTTGTTTCTGATCTTTTTAATTTCCAGGATAGTGTACAAAGAACTTGTGCCCACAACCAGCAGTATGAAGCAATGCAGGTATAAAAGAAGGTCACCGAAATGTCGGATAATATGAATCTGAAAGCGCTTCAGTATTTTACCCAGGAGTTTCACTGCAACAAGGTGATTGTCCTTCACAGAAATGTAGTGGCAGGCTTATGCCATGCTAGAAGTGATGACCTTTCTCTGCCCCAAATTGACCAGCAAGATCTTTTGGCTCTTGATTGAAACCCCCGAGCCAGCTGTGTTTCAGGCTGCAGAAGCTGCAGGTGTTGTGGCAGACGCGGGGTGCAGCCCTGCCTGCCGGTCCCGACCTGGCGCACGCCGGTGGCAGCCGTCAGCGCCTGGGGTCCCCTGGAAGGGGGATTTAATCATTTTTTCTCTAGCATTTGCTTGTGTTTTGTCAAGATTCTTTAATTCACTAAATAGTAAATTTAAAAAATTAGCTGAATGGTAATAATTTTGAAGTCTTCTGAGGCAGAACTGGGAAGGTTAGAACATATTTGTATGATTTCAAATATGTATAAATTCTTAAATGACAAACGTTAACAAACTGACAATGCAAGCAATTATGGTGACACTTTACATTTCATTGGTTTTCATGCAGCTCCATCCCATGTGTTGGTAGGTTCTTAAAAAGTGAAAATTTGGCCCACTAGACCGATTATTAAAAAGAAGTACAACTCCTTGGGGCTAACACAAAGGGACAGCGTCCACGTGAGTAAATGGTTATCACATTTAGATGTGATTCTGCTGCTTGCACTTTCTCTGCCCTCAAACTGCTTTCTTTATCGTCAATGCAGGGATGTTTGACATTCTTAGAAAAGAGAAAAGAAACAGATTTCCTCAAAAAAAAAAAAAAAAAAAAAAAAGCCAGGTGAAATTAATGCAATGTTAATTGCATTAATTTATTCAGGTGGAGTTTTAGTTTTTATTCTATGAAGTGCTTGTTGCACCACTTTTGTTGTTTCCCACAGATTTGGAGCGGGATTTCCTCCAGTTGATTGTTCAGCAGAGGGAGTGAGACTGCCTTCAAAAGTTTTGCAGGAGTTGCATCTGTGAATCGGGCACGTGAGTTGCCTTTTTTTTCCCCCCAGATTTTCGTAGGCTTCTGTTTTTCACCGTGGATCAGTTCACCTTGGATCAGTTTGCTCTTTTTGTTCCAGTGATTTTTTCTTTTGGACATGTGTCACGATCCGTTAATACAAGTAAGGGTCGTGATGGTTTGTTTACAGATCTCCGAGTGCAAAAGGACACAAGGGATTTCAGTTTTAATCAAAACAGTGCACCTTTGTTAAGTACCCACAACACGGTAATGCGATAGAGGAGAGAAAGAGAGAGAGAGAGAAAGAAAAACAAAGTAAAAGAGTAGAGAGGAAGAGAGGGGGGGTAATGGCTACCAACGGATGAGATGAAGTCCTCGTGCTCTGCTGCCAATAGATTTGTCTTCTTTCCGTGGGGAGATCTCATCTCAGTTATTTCAGAAAGTCCCTTTATAGGCCTTTTTTGAAACGAGGGCCAACTGGCCAAGACCATATCTGTGTTTCGTAATAACATTGCAAAACAAAAAGCTAGCCCTAACTATCCCAGGTACATACCAAGCATGCCTTTCTCCTATGCTAACTATACTGCCTGCTATGGTTTGCGGCCTAGCAGCGTTAGCGCGTCTACTTCTGGCATGAGTTTAGCAGTGCTCTCGCTTCTGCTTTCTAGCTGTATCCCCACATCTCGCCCTTTTCCCCAAGAGGTGGGGCAAATCTACAGCCGTTGTTATGAGGCCCGTTGCTTTGGGAAACAGGTACAGGACAGGTGTAGAGGACAGGTCATTCCTTTCCGCTTCAGCGCAGTCCTTCCCGCCTGGGCAGCAAGAACGGCGCAGTCCACTGTGACCTGCACAAATTTCCTCAGGAATGCGTACCAGTTCCCAGCAGGCACACTTGCAGGCAACAGTTGGCAGACATCCCACCTTAGGCAGGTCGGAACTCCTGTGTTTAGCCTCTGTTCTCGGCGATGATCGTGAGGCAGATGAGGGATCTTCAGACCGTCTCTTACACCACCCCATGACTCACGATTGTCATCAGGAGAGCTCCATCAGCACGATTTCGTAGTGTTGTTGCGAAGTCTTCAGGACTCGTTAATGTTGGTAGCATATCCCAGAAAAGGGTAGAGAAAATAAGAAAAGAGAAAGAAAAGGAAAAAGAAGGAATAAGTAATTTTTAATCAAAATACACATGTAATTTTTAATCATGTCTTATCTTATTTTAATACTCATGTAGTTCATCTTGTGTCAATAACCTTAGGGGTGTCCACAGTGGATGGGATAGTGTCCAAATTGTGCACATCTATTACAGATGTCAACCGTTTCATCATTCTGCAATTCATGATGTGTAAGATTGCTGATAAAACAAACCCAATCAAAACTAAAATCAAGAGAACAAGGATGGGATGACACAATTTGTTCAGGACACCTGTAGCAGTAGGTGAGCACCCAAAAGGAGTATCCCACCAGCTGTGTCCAGCATCTTTCTTTCCTCTGTCTAGAAAACAATGTGTTTCTTTCCCATTGTGATGAACAGTTACCAAGGTTTTCTGTCTGTTTTTCTTGATCTTTTCCAAAATTCCAATGAAATCCTGGTGAAGCAACAAGTGCTTTACCTAAGTAAGGTTCATCCCAGTGGGGGTAGGCAATAATTGGTGGATCACTGTGTAATTGGACTGTAAAATACAATAAGAAGTAAGTGGGGCTAAATAAGAGAAATCACATCCTGTGCTTTTAGTCAAGTTACAAACACAAGAATTTGAATGAGTTTTAGTATCTACAACTAAATTTTCTATAAATACCTTATCACATGCAGTTCTTAAGCATGCACATCCATTGCCTATATACACAAGCAGTGTTTCAGGAATCTTGTTAGGATGGATTTCAAAAGGACAGATATTTTGTTCTGTGTCCAAACAAATGTCTTGAGGTTTAATTGCACTGCTTTCACAGATAAACCCTTGTTGTTCTCGGACAATACAAGTTTCCAAATGAACAGTTTGCCACTTCTTCCCAGTTTGACGGGCCCATTCTCTGTGCTGGAAAGGGTAGAGAATAGCTGCATCATGGTTCAGCCCTAATGCAATGATAGGGACTATCAAATGCACTGAAGCATTACGTATGGTTAGTACAAAGGCTGTGGCTGTGTTTGTGATGGGATCGTAGGTAAAATTCACTAAATTCCACCAGGATTGGAATTCTCTTTCAAAATCAGTGGCACCGTCCCAGATTATTTTCCGAATTTCAGTAGGAAAAGTGCCTTCTTTGCCTTCTCTTACAATTGAGGCAGCAACGGACTGCATCCACAATTGAGCCTGGACGCAGCTGAGAGCCAAAGAGATGTTGTTTTGCGTAGCACGGAGCATGCCAATTATCAATTTGTGGTCATTCACATTTACCTTTTCTCAATTTGGTAATATGTTTGATAACAACCGCTGATGGGTTGTTGTATTTTAGTCAAATCTGTAGTTGTGGCAGCCAATTTATTCATTAGCACTTCTGAATCAATACTATTTAAGATTCCCAATCCTGTTCCCACAACGCCGGTTATGTCTCTTTGCGTCCGTTTCTTAGAAGGGTTCCGCTTTTGCAACCCAGTTGTCTGCCCCTTGAAGGAAGTTTGCAGAAAAGGTGAACAAGCTGGCTGAATTTCTGAGGCATTGTTTTGCATCAGCAACTTGACTTGTTTAAGGGACCATGCCGGATTGAGCAATAGTTGTTGTTGGCCTGTTTCTGTGATTATACGTGGTCCAATTTCAAAAATTCTCGGGCTTAGCATGACCGGTGGTTGGGTGGTAGGTATTGCAACATCGACTTTGAGTTCCCCCCAGTATTTTGTATTGTTTTTACCACACGTGACTTTATGGGGAAATTGTACAGCAATTAAGGTTTAGCCAACAATCTTGATTTTGAATTTCACCAAACAAAACACGGCCATGAGGTCCAATGCTATAACTGTGTACAGGTTCGGTAAAAAATTCAGCAATTAATCCACATCGTATTGTAACATCGTCACCTCGAGTTACCATAAAGGGTGGAAAAACTTTATTCTTGTCATCTAACACAAGGGGGGTACTTATACCGTGGTATGTGATTACTGCACTCAGTATGGGCTTTGCTGCGGCGTTTATTTTGAATTTATAAGTTAAACCTGTCAGACTTGGCTGATCTGCCGGGTTATTTTGCCAATTGCATGTTGCATAGGTTGGTTTGGTTAGAGGAAAGTTATACCAGCAGTCAGTTAGTTTGTTTCTGCGAAGCTTTGTGATTTCCACATTGTTGGTACTGGGGCCTAAGGTGTAGTTACCGACATTCTTCTGACAACCACACAGGATGAAGGGGGTTTGTTTGTCACACACCCACTCCGTTGTAGGGCAGAGTTTGGCCGTAATGTTGGGGTGCAAATCACTTTTCCCATCTGGTTTTAGAAAATTTCCAGCGATTGCAATGGTGGAAGCTTTCTGGTAAAGAGATCCTTCTACTTTTCTGCATCCTACCTTAATTTTTTCACCTCCTGTTCCTTTTAGGATTCTAGTCCAATCCTTCAAGTCCCATCCCCATTCACTTGGACGGTATACCTCAGAGTCGTGCAGTGCTACAGTGGCTAGGTTCGGGCAACGATCTCTGGGATAGGATCCTAGAGCACTAGTGTACCTAATGGTAGCTTCAGACCATGGCCACTCAGCTGGTTTTTGGCCCTGGTGTTGTGGTAGGATGCAGAAAAGTATCACTAGTCTTATCATGGTTTATGTGCTCTTCTTCATGTCCCTCGGAGTTCTTCTGTGAAAAGTAAACACAACAGAGTCTGCCACCGAAAGGCAGAAAATTAGAATGATGGAATTATGCAGCGTGTATGTATCCGATGCTCTCTCCCTAGGGCATCAGAGGCTACCCATGCATATTTATTCAGAGGGCGTTTTAGCACTAGTGGTACTTCTCCTACGGTAGGGAGATCTACCGAAACAGGTTGTCCAGGGTAGTGTGCAGGATTCTTAGGATCATTTGGTCCCTGCAGTGAGAGAATTATGCTTGGAGCTGTTGGGAAAAAGACAGTGATTTTGGGACACCCGTTTACCCCCCATCTATCATTCACACCTTTCACAGCTTCCCATAGCCGAACATCCCAATTTCCCTCCTGTGGTTTCAAAAGTCCTTTCAAGAGACCATTGGTCCTTTCTACAATGCCGTTAGCTTGAGGGTAGTAAGGAGTGTGAAAAGTCCGTTTAATCCCTTCACCTTTTGCCCAGTCCTGTACAACTTTGGCAGTAAAGTGAGACCCGTTATCAGATTGAATTTCTTGTGGTTTTGGGAAAGTTCCAAACCATGCCTGCAATGCTTTAACAGTATGATCTCCTGTAGTTCTTTTAAAAGCATTGGCCTGGACTAACCCAGATATCATCTCTACTCCTACCAGCCCAAAGTGTTTACCTCCTGACTTTTTAAAAGGCCATGCTTCCCGTAAGCCTTTACCCTTTCTTAAATGCAGAGGGTCATCTTCCAAAGGGTGTCTTTCTAGCCGTCTGCGACGTTGTTCACAGGCTGACATGCATGTTTTACACATTTCTCTGGTAACAGACCAACTGCGAGCAAGGGCTTCTTTGTACAAATCTTTTGCACCTGTGCGTTGTCTTTTTACATGCAACCATTCTAAGAAGTGCTCCCAGTCCTCTGTAATTCGATCTTTTTTCACAGGACTTAGTCTTGCTAATTCATCAGCTCTAGTGTTCCACTCTCCTGCTGGATTTCCATCTGTCTGGTGAGAGGCTACCCACTCCACGGCAAAATTCCCTGGACTTGCAATACTTAGAATTTCTTGCTACTTCTCCTTTTGCCATACTGGGATTCTGTTAACTTCACAATCCTTTTGCTGCCAAAAAGGAAGCCACTCAGTCCATCCCTTAAACACAGCATAGGAATAATCGGTGTAGATACAGACAGGAGAAGTATTCTGTGCCTCACGTTGGAAAACACTCCAAACAGCTATCAGCTTGCCAACTTGGGCACTGCCTTCCCCCTCTGTGATAATTCCTTCACCTGAGGAAGTGTGGAGGGCTACAGCCTTATGTTTCCACACCTTTCCTTCTCGCTTGGCAGAAGCATCCGTAAGCCAAGAATTTGCTGACCGTTTGGGGGAAAAAGGAGGGGCTACTCTAATGACTGAGGCAGGTTTGTCCTGGCTGCTACCCAAGTTTTCAGTTTCTTGGATTGCCAGATTTTTTACAGCTCCTTCAGTTCTTGAGAAGACGCTACAATCATGTTCAATCTGAGCATACCACTTCCTTACTGAGGTCCTCTGGGCCACCCCGTCAGGTGGGGGTGGTGCCAGTAGAGACAGCCTTAATAACTTTGAAAGGGCCTCTCAAAACAATTGGTTGTTGTTGTGCAATCTTCTCCGCTTCTAGGAGAGCTAAGCTAACCACAAACAATCCTTTCTCCCAGGTAGTGTACCTTTTTTCAGCATCTTTAAAGCCACGGGAGTAAAAACCAACAGGCTTCGTCGGACCCTCAGGACCCCGCTGCCATATGTGTACTGACAACCCTGAGGAGACCTGAAAAGCATCTGTGGGATGAATAGGGCCCAGGGCTTGGTGAGGCTGTTGCTTCAAAAACCAACAATTGCAGTGCTTCTTCTTGGGAAGCACTCCATTCCCATTTTGTCCCTTTTCTTAACAAGTTGTAAAGAGGTCTGGCAATTATGGAAAATCTGGGATGTGTTTTCTCCGGAGCACTAATAATCCTAAAGCATGTTGGACATCTTTTTTGGATTCAGGCATTTTAATCTGATCTGAAGAGGTTAGGGTATCAGGTGGGATACGTGTCATACCTCCTTTCCACCAAATTCCCAACAATTTCACTTCATGTGAAGGGGTTTGGGTTTTTTCTGAGGGAATTTGCAAATCAAGGCTTTCTAAGTGGGAGGTTATTTTCTGTTGGGTATCTCTCACTTCTTCTATTTCATCTCCTCCCACAAGGGTCTCATCAGTGTGTTGATGAACAGCTAGATTGTCCGCTTTGGGTACTTTTTCGAACTCTTGGGCTAAAGCGTGATGAGCCAGGGTAGGAGAATGTTTGTACCCTTGGGGAAGCCTAGTGAAAGTGTGTTGCTGTCCTTGCCATGCGAAAGCAAAACGGTCCATATCTTCTGGCTGTAAAGGTGTCGTAAAAAACATGTCTTTGACATCTACAGGTGGCATGATTGAATGAGCCTTTTCTTGAATCAATGTTATGAATTCTGCTAGATTTGGGACTGCTGCTGTAAGAGGGTCTGTGTTAGCATTTAGCCTACGAAAATCTATTGTCAGCCTCCACTTCCCATTAGGATTTCGCACTGGCCACACCGGAGAATTGAAAGGAGAATGGGTATTAAGTATTACTCCTTGTTGTCGTAGCTCCTGTATCACTGGCTTGATACCCTCTTTGGCACCCAGGAGAAGGAGGTATTGTTTCACATTAGTTACTTTGCTGAATGGTAGGGAGGCTGCAGCTTGGAGCAGTCTGATGTTAAAATGTGGTGTGCCAAAAGACCACAGAAGACCCTCTGAGTCCTCCCACTGCCTCCTAGCAAGAGCATTCAGCCCTAATACATTGGTTGGAATATCTCCAATCACCCCATGGATGAAGAGTTGGTTTTCCTCTCCAGGCAAAGGGAGCTTGACTAAGGCCCCATTCATAGATTCTGTTTAAGTGCCCAAGGCACTTAAAACACAATATCGGTTCTTTGTTGGAACAATTCCACACCTCTGGGCATCTTTCTTTGTCAGCGC
The DNA here is from genome assembly GCF_965178545.1 of Coloeus monedula. Taxonomy (NCBI): domain Eukaryota; kingdom Metazoa; phylum Chordata; class Aves; order Passeriformes; family Corvidae; genus Coloeus; species Coloeus monedula. The sequence continues at coordinate 76,931 of NW_028120614.1, read as the reverse complement.
AGAAATTTGTGCCCCAGTGTCAATCAGAAAAGTTACAGGTGCCCGTTTAGGACTTGTAATAGCTGTGATCGTTATATCTCCCGTTTTATTTTTAGTGAGCATTCTCAGGTATACCTATGCTCCGTTTCTTTGCCCACTGACAAGAAACAGAGGGTCTAGTTTCCCTGGTTTTGAGGAAGAATCTGTTCTGGCTCATTGGCCGGACTTTGAGGGAGAAGTGGCTTTGACTCACTGCCCAGATTCTGAGGGAGGAGGGGTGCACTGGGTTGAAGTGACGGATTCGGTAGAAGGGGCTTTTGGCAGTGCCAGTTAGACACTACCTTACTCAACTGATCAAGGGCTAAGCCATCCATCGCATTTCTGGGGACCCCCTTTTTGATACCTAATAAGCACCAATGCTGACGGTTAGGGATCTCTGGTTACATTCTTTGGTTTTTCACTATGAGGAGCCCTAATGTACCTGACACCTTTTGTTTTTTCTGATTTTTCCTCTGGGATTTTTATCGGTCCATATTTCCTACTGTAATTAATCAGATCTTCTTCAACCTCACTCCATGTCCAAGCTTTGCAATCACCGGCAGGTGAATTTGATTGTGAACCTGGCGGCTGAGAGGGGGTTGAATATGGAGTAAACCCAGGATCGGTAGATGCAGTTTGGTCGCTCGGGTTTCCAAGGAATCTGTCCAACCTCTCTACAGGACCTGCAGCAGCTATGGTTTTTTGAAGGACAGCTGCTGTAGATTGGAGTGATTCTGGAAGGCCTCGAATTAAAGGGGTCATCAGTTCAGGTTTCACAGGTAATTGCGTGGGGGATTCATATCCAGGAGTTAATTTCCTTTCATGGATCATTTGCAGACAGGCGGCTTTGTGGACGCTTTCTAGAAGTTGATCAGGGGTACCAACTGTAGCGAAAGGGTCTCCCCTTTCTAAAGGATTGAGTCCCCCGGCCCAGAAAGCTGTGCGCTGAGTCAGCGACCATGTGTTACGTTTGTCTCCTGTTGTTAAGAGAACTCCATGTCCCCAGTATCCACTGGCCTCCTGTTCAGTGAATTGAATTTGGTCTCCTCCGGTGAGAGACACTTGGAAGGCATATTCCGTCTCAGCTTCGTGGGGAAGCCGCCCGTACTCCTTTTTTAACTTCGCCAACTCAGGAGCAGTGTATGGTATTTGTTTAGTGGTGATATGCGGTTCAAAATCTTCATCATTGATATAATTATATTCTGTTTTAATTAGAGGTCCCATAGGAGGGCAGCAGTTTTCCCCACAATTTTTCACTAGCACTAGTTCTTCCTGGGGGTATATTTGGTTAATGTGAGGAGTTTTCTTTTCCTCTTTCTCTTTTGGTGAGTCAGCATTCTTTGAATTCTTAAAATATTCCTCCCTCAAAGCAGCCCGCAGCAAATGATTTTCATTCCTTTCTTCATCTGATTGTTCCTGTAAAATTTCCACTAGGTTTTGAAGGGAATCTGTGATTGCTTTCTCTTCACTACATCGCTTAAAGCAGTGATCTGTAGCTGCTGTAAGGCATGCTCCTGAAACAGATTTAGGAGCAGATTATGGTTTTATTTTGGCCAAATTTAAACTTTGTCTCATGTTGGAATGAACATATTCTATCAGTCACACTCTCCAAATTAAACCAGTTATTTTGAGCCCATTCTTCCCCTGCCGGAGAGGGCCGGGCATTATGTTTTGCTAGCAGAGCATAAAATGCAGCTTTATTATTTGCACTAGGGTTTTCAGTCATTTTATAAAGGGATCAAAACCACTACAGGGAGGTAAAACCTAATTACACATTGCGACACAAACAGCTTCGCCGTGTCGCCCTTCGCTTCCCTGGGTGGGTGAAGAGACCAAAATCTGCCTGGGAGGTACTCCTTAAGTTACTTACGGTTGTCTCTTCACTACACCAAGCAGTCCAAATTCACACACGCCCACCAAAACAGTTCCCCCTTTTACACTAAGAGATCTTTTGGTGAAAAATCTGAAGACAGAGCCCTCAGTTGAGTATGGGGTGCTTTTCACCTAGGCGTGTGCAGTTTGTGGGAAATTCGAGTCGTCCCCCTTGCTTTCTAGACACCGCTCACCCTTTGCGGGGTGTCGGGCTAGGTGCGGCTGGAGTGAAACGTCCTTCCCCTATTACAGACTACACACAACCTTGCAACCCCTTCTGTCTGTCAGAAATCCTGTCCGTGATGCCAGTTTAATGTCACGATCTGCTAATAGAAGTGAGGGTCGTGATGGTTTGTTTACAGATCTCCGAGTGCAAAAGGACACAAGGGATTTCAGTTTTAATCACCTTTTCACCTTTGTTAAGTACCCACAACATGGTAATGTGATAGAGGAAGAAAGAGAGAGAGAGAGAGAAAGAAAAACAAAGTAAAAGAGTAGAGAGGAAGAAAGGGGGGGCAATGGCTACCAACAGATGAGACGAAGTCCTCGTGTTCTGCTGCCAATAGATTTGTCTTCTTTCCGTGGGGAGATCTCATCTCAGTTATTTCAGAAAGTCCCTTTATAGCCCTTTTTCGAAACGAGGGGCAACCGGCCAAGACCGTATCTATGTTTCGTAATAACATTGCAGAACTAAAAGCTAGCCCTAACTATCCCAGGTACATACCAAGCATGCCTTTCTCCTATGCTAACTATGATTTACCAAAATATGAATATCGATCTAATATCGATATCCAACTGAGATGGACAAAAACTCTTAACAACAGTTTAGAGTTAGAAAGTGTATGTTTTATTTTTGCGTGGGATAGCTCCCTAAGTCGTAGGCCCTGATACAAGCAAACATGATACCTTTTATTTCCACGTATTATGGATATCCAAAATACAAAATGCGTATTCATGGTGTTGACACCTCCCATTCTCCGCTTTGTATGGAAATGAGCTTACATGTCATTAAGCATGTGTAGCGTGTGATCTGAATGGAGTCGGTGGTCTTGAATTGGGTCAGTGGTCCTAAGGAAGATGAAGTAACTCATCTTCCTCACTCTGACCTTTATGCCTTTCTGAGTTTTAACAATTCTAATTACTTTAGTGACCTCTAAGTTTCTTCTTGCATGACTTTTGGATGGGCTCCCACAAAGGGAGGAAATTGGTAATTGTCTTTATTCTATACACCAACTTATCAATGTTTCTGCTCATTATTCTAAGCACAGCTAAACAAACATGCAAATGACAGATCATCAGTTCAGACTAAAGAAAATCCAAAACGTGGACAGCATCTCCCTTCTGCTGGAAGCCTTGAAGTTCACCACTGCAGTCTGCAGCCTACACAGATCATCTGAGTATTGTAAAAGTCCTCCAAGGAAGAACAAGAACAAGGCTAATGCATGCACACAAACGCTGATCAAAAGCACTTGATGCTCTTGGACAAAAAGATGTAACCTTCACTTTTGGAAAGACAAGGTGACTACGGTTGTCTCCACAGTACTCGTAGGAAAAAATCCCTGAAGTTTTGTAAAACCTCTTTTCAGGGCTTTGTTAACTTCATTTTTGTTAAGAATTGGGGAACGCAGAGAGACCTGTCCCTTTTTTTGCAGAATGCCATAGAAACTGCTACACTCACTTCAACAACAGTCCACGTAACCTTCTCTGCAAATACTGACCATATGCAGTTCTGGTTGATACAAACCCCCATTACCTAAGAAAAGGAACAACTCGGCAAGCAGTTTGCAAAGATGAACAACTTAGCACGATTGCGGCTGATGACATGCCCTGACTTTTTTTACCTTCAGCTGTGGGTGCCGTACCTTCCTACTCTCGCACATGCCACTCAAAGCTGCTTGCGTGGAGCTCTCGCACCACCTATGCCAGCAACTGTGCCCAGCCGCCACCCTTCTTCAGCACCATCGCACCTACCACAAGGTAGCTGAATCAGAGGGAAAAGGAGGTCGCCAATGGAGGGAAGTTGTTCCCCCTGACAGCTAAGCTCCGACTCCGGGGTCCCTTATGTGCTTCCAAGGACGGGCGGGAAAACGCCTCGGCGGAGGGCAGCGCTGGGCGGGAGCGGCCGGCAGAGCACCGAGCGCGCTCCCCACTCCCTCCCGCCCGCGCCGCTGCGGAGACCCCGGGTTCGCCGGAATCGGCCACGTGCTGCACGGAGGGCAGCGCGGCAAAGGCGGTCGCCCCTCGTTACCCTAGGAAGGCCGGCCTCGGATCCCCGCTCTCTCCACCGGCACGGGCAGTGCCAGCAGACTGTCGCTGCGGCCGCCGCTGGCCGAAAGCCTCGCCGCGCACCGCCCGGCCGGCCCCGCCGCTCCGCGGGGTCACACGGCACCTGCCGTGGGCGGCAGCCGAGCGACAGCAAGCAGAAGCGCTCACCGCCGCGCCACTCGCCGCCCCGCCCGGGCGCTCCTCTCCTCGCGCTACCACGATGGCGCCGGCCCGCCCCGCCTTCCCCGTCGCCTGCGGCGCAACGCGGGTGCTCCGAGCCACGCAGCACGCGTGCGGCCGGGCCCTGCCGAGCCGCAGGCGGAGCCGGGGCACGGCCCGGGCGGGAGAGCTTCCGGCGAGGCTGGGCGGGCGGCGAGCGCGGCCGAGCGTGAACGCGCCAGGCGGGGTCGGCCGGCGGCGCGATGGGGAGCTAGATGGAGGCGGCAGCACCGCGCGGCATAAAAGAGCTGATCGTCCCGCAGCCGCCCGCTCCGCAGCCCCTCGGCTGCTGTCGAGAAGGGCCCCGGCCCTGGCCGCGCCGGTGGCGAGGTGGCTCCGCAGCCCGCGGCCAGCCCTGGCGGGGCAGGGGAGCACTGCGAGCAGCCCCGGCGCCGCGCAGCCGTCTGTAACGCGCGGTGGGAGCCGCCGGCAACTATTTGACACCTCCCGGGGGGCTGGGGAGGAGCACGGAGACCACGCAGCAGGTCGCTGCCGTTGGGGAAAATTAATCCACCATGCCTGAGGTTGATGTCCGAAAAGGAGACAGAGGAGTCCTGCAACATTCTTCGACTACAGGGAGAGTCCATGGGGCTTTTCCCATGGGGTCTGTCAAACGGTTGCGGGATGCAGCCCCCTTTTGATGTCAAGTTCCCGGCCACAGCACCCTCTTCCTTTTCCCCACTGGCTGAGGTATTCGGGAGATACAGACTTCCAGAACTGCCTACTCTATGCCCTCCTCTAATATGCACCCCCCATTTGGCATCGAAAAGAAAGAAAAAGAAACCATTCCTAATTCTATTAAGTCTTTGTTGCCTTGCTCTGGGTTCAGGAATTTAACACGGCCTTGATTAATCAACAGTCTCTGATGATTAGTAACAGTTCTAGCGAACTAATACTTTCTTCTGTTACTTCACTCCCCGTAAGTTCCTAGCCTTGTCTACAGGCCAATTCACACGGTCTGTTTGTAAAGACTCATCCATCTCATTCCTTTTAATCCCTCCTTTTTTTATTTGATCTGTATTTGTCTTTACAAACCTTAATTACCATTGATTTAATTTTTTCTTCTTGAGTCTTCTGGGCTTTTGCTATTATTTGCAGTGACATCCTTTTCTGTCCTTTTCTAGTCATTTCTGGATCAGGTAGGCATGGCTGCTAGCAGCATCCCCTTGACCACCTGCTGAAAGAGCTGCACCCAGCATGGTGTCACGCATGGTCAAAAGATTAGAGTTGCTATAGCATAGAAGAGGAGAAATGGTATTCATTTAGCCCATAGCTGGCCAGTTAACCATGAAAACATGTCCCATTACCATCTTTTCAACACTTGGACAGGTCCATGAGCTGAGGTTATTTCCTCTGTTATTTGACCACTTTTCCGCTGTCATCTGCTTGCAAACAGCAGCTCGAGTCATTTAATTTCCCACAAACTCCTCCTTCTTCTGCTAACAGATAATCTAATACCATCCAATGTTGAAATACCGCTTTCCTCATTGAAGTGGGTTGCTCAGCAAGACGGTCAAGAGCTGTGGCTGGCTGGTTGGTAATTATTTCTGAGACAGCTTGTACCCTAATTATCTCATTCAAATGATAAATGGGTTTCCAGGCATCTGGGATTAATTCCTTAGGTTTCCAAGTGGCTGGTCCATCATGTTGCGTAACTTGTTCTGGTGGCCATTCATCTTTTCCCCGTTCTGGGGTGCTCCCTGCAGCCAAGGCTGCATCAGCTGACTGCTTTTCTCTAATTAAATCATCACAGATTTTGATTCCTAAGCGATTTCCCTGAATTTGTAGTAGCAAAAAGAACAATGGTCTAAGATATACACCATATCCCTGACCAGTTTGGAGGTAACCTGAGCTAAGCATGTTGGCCACAAATCCAATCATGTCCTTTCAAAGCCCGTGTTCCATTAGCAAAGGGGCCTTCCTACCCTTGGTCATCAATTGGTGGGTCAAAATACAGCAGGATTCCCGGGCCTAACGGTCCTCCAACAATAGCTGCCCCACCATAAGGGTCACAGCATTTGCATTTCCAAGCTCCCACACAGGGTTCCCATCTACATTTACATCTGCAAGTTGCTTGCTTGGATTTGGAGCAGAACTCACTAAAAGGCTTTGAGTTCCAATCCGCTGTTGCCATTCCCACTGATAATCACAAACAACATGTCTTCTACTTGTGGGATTTTTGTGGGGACAGCTTAAAAATAGGTGGTCAAAAAACCCCCTTGTCCCTCCCCATTGCTTTACAGGCTTCCAAATGTTTTTGGTAAGTGTGGTAAGAACACCTTACGCAGCTACCATTAGTGAGCTGAACAGCTCTTTGATTGCAATTGTCTTGATATTTGGAACAATTGTAAGGAGGGCAATTGTGGGTCCAAACCCAATTGTTTAAAGCCAGAGGGAAAGTCAATTGACAAACGCCTTTTCCTACATAGACCCGCCCTGTCCTGTTTAGGCATTAAGTGCCTGTTGGAGAAGAATGAAGTGGCCATGTGTTGGGGAGGATGAAAGTTTGGTAAGAAAGTTTCACAGGTATGTAGGCTTGGCAGAAAGGTCTGAGAATGTAGAAGCTGGGGATGAGGTAGAAATGAAAGCAAGTTTTGATATAGAAGAAAAGATGTTTTGCTGAAACAGTGATCGCTGAGTAACTGAGAAGGCAAAGGTTGGAGATGAGTTGGAAGGAGATTTTTAGGAGCAGGACAAAGGTATGTGATTACAAACAAAGACATGTTTTTCACCAAGTAAGTCTCAAGAAGAGCATAAGTGAATAGAAAAGGTGTCTTTCCCAAAAAGAAAGATATGGCAGGCAAACAAGAAATGTTGATGTAGCAAGAAGAAGAAAGGTCTAAGAATTTTCCACTGGAAGCTTAAATTGTAACTTACTCTTGTGATTGGATAATAATGACTATAATATGGTGATGGTAGTAGCTATGATAGGCTATAGGCCAATGTAAAGGTGTTGTGTATGGTGCTTATTGGTTGTTACGTGCTAAGATACTCTGCAAAGAAAAGTATAGAATGCTCTGTAACTTGAACAGCAAGCGGCTTCAGGTATGCCTACAGCTGGAGCTGGCAGCTCTAGGGCTGGCTCTGGATAGCCACTCCCTGAAATGCTGTAACTTTGCCTATGCAATAAACAGCTTTCAAGAGAGCCACCTGAAGTCCAGACATCCTTCGTGAAACCTTCTCCTATAGCCATGGACTTCCTTCTTTGGCCCAAAATCCCGTCCTAGTATGGACCTGATGTCAGGTGTTGAGCCACCACTTAGGTTCAGCTGGGCTAGCCAACCACAGGCACTCTTCAGATCCTCCAGGCCCTCCACAGAGCCAGCAATTGCTAAGGTGAAAAACTTTTGCTACTTCTTCTGCTAAGAAGGCTGCAAATTGATTCTCCCACTCCTGGCCTAAACTTAGCTGACCATATAAAAGTAGAACTAGTAAGGAAAATATTTTAATAATGTGATCTAATTAGCTAGTCTAATTTTCCCGTTGTCTTCTGCAGCACCTGTGGCAATTGAAGACACAGAAACCACTTAACATAAAAGAATCCAGCAAGTATTAGCGCCCCAGTGAGTGGAGATTCTAGAGGAGGGATGCGCATAGAGACTATTTCAGCAGGTGGTCTGTGGGTAGGCACGCAGGGCTTCCTCTGATGTCGAAGCACTGGCTACTGCTCCGGCCCACTCCTGCAGAGTGTCAGTCACAGCCTCCCGGCCTTCTCCTCCAGCTGAGATGTGCAAATCTCTGAGGCTTCAGAGACCTTGACCCGAGAGTGACGGGTCCACCTGTGTCCAGCTGTCTTCACGGCTGTTTCTGTCGTCAGTGACACTTGGAATGGGCCACGCCATTTCAGAACCACTGGCGCTTCTTTCTACTCCTTAACTAGGACTCAATCTCCTGGTTGGATGTTACAAGCAGCAAAGTCCAAAGGTGGGGCTTGTGCCAGCTGAGCTTCCTGTTGAAGGGGTTTCACAAGAAGCAGTATCCTGGCCACAGATGGTTTTAAATATACATCACTTACCTCTACTCCCCCACTAGGTTGAGACTTAGCCGGGTAATTCATAACAACGACGGAAAGGGGGAGAACGGAATCTCTCTTCTGGCTCGGGCTCTCATTCTCGCCAAAGCCAATGTCCAAAGCCCTAGCCATGGCATCTTGGTTTCTATTACCAGCTTCAAAAGGTGTTTATTTCTCTATTCATTGTTTTCTACCCGAGCTGAGCTCTGGGGGTGCCAGGGCCTATGGAGGTTCCATTGTGTTCCTAAAGAAGCCAAAACCTCTTGAAGGATCTTTCCTGTAAAATGAGTTCCCCTATCTGAGTCTATTGCTTCTACAATGCTGTATCTTGGAATGATTTGTTCCAAAAATGCCTTAATACCTGATCCTGTCGTTGCTGAAGCAGTTGGAAATGCTTCTGGCCACCTTGCTAGCTGACAATACCATTACCAGAAGACATGAAGCCTTCCCACTTGGGGCATCTCAGGAAAATCCACCTGGCATCTTTGGAAGGGACCTGCAGCCCAAGGCCTCCCTCCCCTGGCAAGTTACTTTGTAACTTGGCTGTTTGCTTTAGCACAGATCAAGCAACCTTCAACAGCTCGTTTTGCCAGTCTAAAAAGACCCCCAGCACCATCCAGCATGAGGAAGGCTTCTGGCAATCCTCAGGAGGTGCAAGGACTCTCTTCACGGAGTTCTTTTACTATTGGTAGGGCCAAAGCTTCTGGTATCTCTTGTTTGCCATCCCTTGTAAACCAATTATTGCCTTTTTTCTCTGCCACACGGCTTTTAACTGTATCTCAAACTCCTCTGGGAGAAAAGACAGCTTCCCGGCCAGTGATGGAGTCACTGGGAGCAAAGGGGGCATCTTGGAGAGTTCTGGCAGAAGTGTTGCTTTCTGACTTTCTTCATCCACCAAAAAGGAGACAGAGGAGGCCTGTGACATTCTTCAACTACAGGGAGAGGCCATGGGGCTTTTGCCATGGAGTCTCTCAACTGATTGCGGGACGCAGCCCCCTTTTGATGCGAAGTTCCTGGCAACAGCACCCTCGGAGGTACTCGGGAATTACAGACTTCCGGAACTGCCTACTCTATGCTCCCCTCTAATATGCACCCCCCTCTTGGTATGGAAAAGGAAGAAAACGAAACTATTCCTAATGCTATTAAGTCTTTGCTGCCTTGCTCTAGGTTCAGGAATTTAACACGGCCTTGGCTAAGCAACAGTCTCTGTCGATTAGTAAGTTTCTAGAACTAAGACTTTCTTCTGTTACGCCCCTACCAGTAAATTCCTAGCCTTGTCTAAGGACAGATTCACACGGTCTCTTTGTAAAGACACATCTATGTTACTCCTTTCACTCCCACACCTTCTTGGCGGTAGGACGGCTCCCCCCGGCACAGCACCTGGCACAAAACCCCCCTATGCACATACACACACACCTGCACTTACCCTGCACTCCGCTGCACACACACACACACACCTCCCGCACACTAACACCCCCCTCCACATCCCTGCCATGCTACTTGCAGTTGCCCCGCCCCTGCCATCCCAGCCGGCTGGCAGCACTCACTCCTCACATGCTTCCCCATGCCTTGCGTTTCCTTGCTGCCCCCTCTGTAGCCTTCCCTCAACCTGCCTTTTCTCCCCTGCCTTGCATTGACTTGCTCACCCATCCCCCACCTGACTTCCTTTCACATTCGTCTAGCTCTGGCCTCACCTTTCCTTTTCCTTCTAGGACCCTCATTGCCCTGCCTCGCCTCGCCAAGCAAGGCCACACAGAGCAGTTGGTCCTGGCCGCTTTTGTGTACCAGCAGTCCTCGAATGTACTTCTCACCTGCCTTGCCTATCCTTGCCTTGCCTTGGCAACACAACAGTTTCCTTGCCTTGCCCTGCTAGCTCTCTGGAGCCTTGCATTCCTTTGCACGTCCATGCCCCGCCCTTGACCTGCCTACTGCTTTCCTCCAGGGCCTTGGATTGCCGAGCCCTTCTTGTTTCTGCCTGGCCACCCATCAGTGGACTTCCCTTCCTACGGCCAGCCTTGCCTCTAACGTCTGGGCCTTCTCTTGCCTACCACTCTATTTGCTTTCCCCTCACTGCTCTGGCCTTGCTTACCTCTCCCTTGACTTGCCCACAATTGCCTGCACTTGCTTTGCAGCGCCTTGCCTGCATGGAAGGCGAGGGCAAGAGTGGTAGGCAGGGCAAAGCAAAGCCAGCAAGTTGTAGGTAGTGCAAGGCAAGGCAGCAGAGGCAAAGGAAGCAGAGCAAGGGTAGCTTAAGAAGAACTAGACAAGGTACTGAAGGCAAGGCAAGGCCAAGAGACTCGGAGTGCCTTTCCTTGCCAAGGCAAGGACATAGTGCCACTGTTGCTGGAGCAGATGTTAAGGTAGCATTGGGAGGAATAGTCCGGCAAGACATTTCTCTTCTGGCCCCTGGGCGTGTAGGGGCAACTGTTGGATCTATTCTATACTGGAGGTGGATCAGTGGATGGATGTGTTGTATTTTGGAGGAGGGGATGCCGTTTCTTTGGAGATGGGCTTGTAGTTGCTCTCTTTGGCAAGGAGAGCAGGTTTGGATGTGCACATCAGGTGCTCTTAGGGATTTTAAAGGCTTTTCCCAAGAGGCAGAGCTCTCTCTGGCTTAGAGCTGTTGAGCTGTCCGTGGGAATGCAAAGGCCAAGCTTGTGAGCCTTTTGTCCTGGTGCCTTTAGTGTGTGAGCAGTCCGTGGTGCCGTTGTCTTGGGATCCTGACTCTGGGAGAGGGAAGGCTTAGGATGGTAGCTAGAGCTGAGAAGGAAAGTGCTGAGAACAGCGTGTGTGCTGCTAGTTTGAGGGGTGCAGTTGAAGTTGCAGGCAGCAAGATCTTCCTCAGCCCGCACTGTTTTGAGCTCTGTTTTTGCCAGATGGTTTCAAGTTGGTGGGCAGAATCTGCGAGAGGGCAAAGATTGGTTTGGGCCAAAGAGGTTTGTCTGCCTCTTGGAGTGCGGTATAAAGAAGAGTCCGCTCTTGGAAGGGGAAGATGAGGGAAATCTTTTTCTCCTGAGGTGCTGTTGATTTGAGTGCAGGGACGTTTGCAACTTGCCTCTGCCCTTGGGGTGGTTTCGAGCAGCGCCAGGCGCTTGGCCTTCTTTTGCAAGTCGTCAGCGCCATCGTGTGCTTGTTTCGAGGAGCGCTGACAGTGCCGGGGAAAAGCCAAGCGCTTTGCTGGCGCCGCCCCAAGTCGTGTGCGAGCAGTTGCTGGAAGAGCTCCGCTGTGCATCCTGCCTCTTGGAGACACAAAAGAATGTGATCCTGCGCGTAGCGGGGAAGCAAGAGGAATCTTTTCATTGTTGGCTGTGCAGTTACTAAGCGGCAAAAGTCAAGGCAGCTGCAGCACGGCCTCTTTCTTTCAGAACCTTTTCTGTGCCATCATGAACATGCTCAACATGCAACTCGCACCCACTGAACTGCATCAAAGGTCCTGGAGAGACGCACTTTCCTTCAAGCTCTAGGTACCATCCTACCCTCCACCTCTCGCCAATCCCAAAGCCCTTCCGAACATGCAGCAGCTGCACGCAGAGAACAAGTGCTAGAAGAAGGCGTTGGCCTTCAGAGTCCCTCTAAAGTCTGTAAACTAGGCGAAACATTGCAGTGACCAGCACTTTCCTTCGCAACTATCTACAGAGCGTCATCACATTCTCTCAGAGTGGCTAAGTCCACCCTTGCAGCACAGCAGCGTTTCTAGCCACAGTTCGGACTGAGAGATGGGCCAGGTGAGAAAGCATTTGTTGACTATCCCTCGTCTCTGGAAGACTTGATACTCGCAGCGCAATCACGTGCACACACCTTCAGTGTGGCCAAGTTCAAGCCAGCTAGAGCTCACAGAGACGGGAGAGGCAGGAGAGAAGCCGTTCCAAAAGTACCGTGTACTTAGGGCAGCATTCAAACTGCACAGCACTCTACAGCACTGTAGACCGTGGCTTCTCTGACAAGACGTGCCATCCCATTGTTGGCTCTCGCAGCTCGCTTGCTAGCTGCTCTCCTGAAGAAAAGAACTAGGAGGAAAAGCCAATGCTGGGCTGCACCTTCCCCTTGCCTCACGTAAAGCCACTTCAACTCCCCGCTGCACTCTCTACTTCCCCTCTCCTTGGCATCGACCACTGTGTTTTCTGCATCTCGGAGCTGAAAGGTAAGCGCCAGTGTTCCCAGGGATGCTTGGAAGAGGGAGAAGTAGTAGCACAAGTAGCTGCCGTTGAATTTCCTCCTTCTCAATGCTAACGTGAAGTCGGCAGGCAGGCGAGTGCCAGCCACGCTCCTTTCTCAGTTTGTACGCTGCGGACACGAGCCCGGTGCTCGGCGCCTTCGTTCGGCCTCTTTAGTAGCCATGTCGCGCTTTCATTCTGCCGGAGTCGAAGCGCCGTCTACTTGTGGCACAAAGAGCACGGTGCCGGCAGCCAAATGCTCCAGCCGACTGCTTCTGCCGACACACGCCTGGGCTATGCACTTTGCCTCTCAGCGCCATACAGCAGCACATTCGCTCTAAATGTAAAGGGAAAGATTCTCGGCTACGTCTGGTACAGAGAACAGCTTTAGTTCAACGGGCTTACCCAGAGCATGCCCCCGACGCGTGGGAACTTGTATTTGCACCACATCCCAGTCGCAGTCCTCTTTCCTTTATAGGCAGCACAGCGCCGGCAGATGGCGGTGCTTCTCTGCACCTGCCTTCTCACTTCCAAGTAGCACAGCGCACATTAGAGCCTTGCAGGGAGAGAAGACGCGGATAGGCGTCTAGCACAGAAGAACGTGGCAGGGCGAAAAGGTGTTCTTCTTTTGTCTTTCTCGTCGCCCAGAGTGTGCTGCTGTGTTGAAAGTCTTGGCCAGCGAAAAGCTACACCAGCAAGTGTTTCTCTCCTGATGCATTGCGCTGAGCGAGAGCTGAGGAAAATCCTTGCACAGCACACTGTGGATGCGTGCAGTACACACGCTGAAGAGCGGCACGGCTAAAAGTCATCGCTGGGCTTCAGTTCTGTCCAGAGCACAGAAGGCGAAGAACGAAGCAGCTGGGCACCGGCTGCATGTACATAGTGGAGCGAATTTCACATGTCCAGCCAAGAGCTGCTTCACAAGCAGATTCAGCTCAGAATGCTCTGGCTGCTTCACAAAGGAAGGTGCTGTGTTGCACTCCTGGACACTACCTGGTCAGTAGCAGTTTCTTACACCTTCAATGCTGCAGAGTCCATGCAGCTGGAGCACCCCCAGAAGGACGCGTCCAGCTAGAAGGCGTTCTTCAAGTACCCCCCTCTTCCAAGTAGCCTTGAAACTGAGCACAACACACTGCGGCTCGGCAGCTTCCTTCTCAGAGAGACGTGCCGTCACATTATGCACTCTCGCAGCTCAGTTGCCCGCTTGCAGCAGCTGCTCCCAAAGAAAAAAGCTCCAGAAGTAAAAGCAACTGCTGGGCTGCCCTTTCCCCTTGCCTCACGTGAAGCACCAGAAACTGTCCGCTGCACTCTCGATTTCCATTCTCCGTCGCATCCACCACTGAAATGTCTGCATCTCGAAGAATAAACCCCGGCACAATTCTTTCCAGGGAAAGCTGGAAGAGAAATAGGTAGCAGCACAGGTAGCTGCAAGTTTCCGACTGCTAACGTGAATCCGAAAACAAGCGAGTGGCAGGCACGCTTCCTCTTGCAGCCTGTGCGATGCCCACACCAGCTCCGTGCTCTGCCTTCGTTCTTACGCTCGTCGTAGCAGGTCGCACTTTCGTTTTGCTGGAGACGACCCGTCGTCTACTTCTCGCGCAGAGAGCGCGGTGCCGGCAGCCAAATGCTGCAGGCTGCTGCTTCTACCGAAACACGCCTGGGCTATGCAATTTCTCTCTAGCGCTAGGTAGCACAACATTCTGTCTGCGTTGTGGTCTTTATCTTAAGGGAAAGATTCTCGGCTACGGCTCGCCCAGAGAACTGTTCCGGGACAATACATGTGTTTTATTACCCCTTCTCGCAAGAAGACTGTGGTGCTGCGTTGGAACTGTTGGCTAGTTCATCATGTGCTTCCCTCCTGATGCATTTTGCTGAGCGAGAGCTGAGGAAAATCCGTGCACTGCGCACTGTGGATGCGTGCAGTATACACGCAGAAGAGCGGCAAAGCTCCTAGACATCGCACACACCAGCCCAGTGGCCTGGGGCTGCGTTCTTCTCCCTTACCGGCGCTGGACAGAACTGAAGCATTCAGCTTTGGCTCTCTTCAGTGTGTGTGTACTGCACGCATCCACAGTGCGCAGTGCGCGGATTTTCCTCAGCGCTACGTGCAAGTACAGCCTTTCTGCTTCGCAGAGCCCAACTGTCCGCACAAGCTCTCGCTCAGAGAAATGTGTCAGGAGAGAAGCACTTGCTGCATTAGCCTTCCGCTGGCCAACAGTTCCAACGCAGCACATAGTCTTACTGCGAGAAGGGGTAATAAAACGCACGCTTTCAGCACAGCAGCACAATCTGGGCGACGAGGAGGACAAAAGAAGACCATCTTTTCGTCTTTGCACGATTTTCTCTGCCACACATCTATCCACGTCTTTGCTCCCTGCAAGGCTCGAATGTGCGCGGTGCTACTTGGAAGTGAGAAGGCAGGTGCAGAGAAGCACTGCCATCTGCCGGCGCTGTGCAGGCTGTAAAGGAAAGAAGACTACCCCTGGAATGCGGTGCAAATACAAGTTCCCACGCGTCGGGGTAAGCGCCGGGTAAGCCCGTTGAACTAGAGCTGTTCTCGGTGCCAGACGTAGCTGAGACTCTTTCCCTTTACATTCAGGCTACAAAGCAAAGAGAATGTGGTGCTACCAAGGGCAGCGAAGGAAAGTGCACAGCCCAGGTGTGTTTCGGAAGGGACAGCAACCTGGAGCGTTTCTCTGGAGGGTTTCTCTGCCGGCGTGCCCTCTGTGCGACAAGATGACGACGGTTCGACGCCGGCAGAATGAAAAGAACGAAATGGTACGAAGAGCATAAGAATGAAGGCAGAAGCACCTAGCTGGTGTGTGCATAGCACAGGCTGCAAGAGGAAGCGTGGCTGCCACTCGCTTGTTTTCAGATTCACATTAGCAGTTGAAAACAGAAAGTTCAACTTGCAGCTACATGTGCTGCTACCTATTTCTCTTCCAGCTTTCCCTGGAAAGAATTGTGCCGGGGTTTATGCTTCGAGATGCAGACATTACAGTGGTAGATCCAACGGAGAATGGAAATAGAGAGTGCATCTGAGAAGGAAGCTGCCGAGCCGCAGTGTGTTGTGCTCAGTTTCAAGGCAGCTTGGAGCAGGGGGGTACTTGAAGAACGCCTTCTAGCTGGACGCGTCCTTCTGGGCGTGCTCCAGCTGCATGGACTCTGCAGCATTGAAGGTGTAAGAAACTGCTACTGACCAGGTAGTGTCCAGGAGTGCAACACAGCACCTTCCTTTGTGAAGCAGCCAGAGCATTCTGAGCTGAATCTGCTTGTGAAGCAGCTCTTGGCTGCACATGTGAAATTCGCTCCACTAAGTACATGCAGCCGGTGCCCAGCTGCTTCGTTCTTCGCCTTCTGTGCTCTGGACAGAACTGAAGCCCAGCGATGACTTTTAGCCGTGCCGCTCTTCAGCGCGAACACTGCACGCGGCCACAGTGCGCTGTGCACGGATTTTCCTCAGCTCGACGTACAATCATTTTCTTGCTGTTTCACAGGGTCCACACTGTCCGCGTAGCTCTCGCTCAGCGAAATGCGTCAGGAGAGAAACACTTGCTGGAGTAGCTTTTCGCTGGCCAAGACTTTCAACACAGCAGCACAATTCGGGCAAGAAGAAGGAGAAAGGAAGAAGATCTTTTCGCCCTGCCACGTTCTTCTGTGCGAGACGCCTATCCGCGTCTTCTCTCCCTGCAAGGCTCTAATGTGCGCGGTGCTACTTGGAAGTGAGAAGGCAGGTGCAGAGAAGCGCTGCCATCTGACGGCGCTGTGCAGCCTGTAAAGGAAAGAGGACTGCCACAGAAATGTGGTGCAAATACAAGTTCCCACGCGTCGGGGGCAAGCTCCGGTTAAGCCCGTTAAAATAAAGCTGTTCTCTGTGCCTGACGTAGCCGAGAAGCTTTCCGCAAAGATGCTGGCTACAAAGCAAACAGAATGTGGTACTACTTCAGCGCTAGAGAGAAATTGCATAGCCCAGGCGTGTTTCGGCAGAAGCAGCAGCCTGCAGAATTTGGCTGCCGGCACCGTGCTCTCTGCGCGAGAAGTAGACGACGGCTCGTCTCCAGCCAAACGAAAGCGCGACCTGCTACGAAGGGCGTAAGAATGAAGGCAGAGCACGGAGCTGGTGTGTGCATCGCACAGGCTGCAAGAGGAAGCGTGGCTGCCACGCGCTTGTTTTCGGATTCACGTTAGCAGCTCGGAAACTTAATGTCCAACTTGCAGCTACTTGTGCTGATACCTATTTCTCTCGCAGCTTTCCCTGGAAAGAACTACGATTACGTTAATGTTTCGCCATACGGCGGAGAAAGGAAATAGAGAGTGCAGCGGACAGTTTCAGGTGCTTGACGTGAGGCAAGGGGAAAGGGGAGCCCAGCAGTGACTTTTCCTTCTGGAGCCTTTTTCTTTGGGAGCAGCTGCTGCAAGCGGGCAACTGAGCTGCGAGAGTGCATAATGTGAGACGGCACGTCTATCTGAGAAGAAAGCTGCCGAGCCGCAGTGTGTTGTGCTCAGTTTCAAGGCTACTTGGAAGAGGGGGGTACTTGAAGAACGCCTTCTAGCTGGACGCGTCCTTCTGGGCGTGCTCCAGCTGCATGGACTCTGCAGCATTGAAGGTGTAAGAAACTGCTACTGGCCAGGTAGTGTCCAGGAGTGCAACACAGCACCTTCCTTTGTGAAGCAGCCAGAGCATTCTGAGCTGAATCTGCTTGTGAAGCAGCTCTTGGCTGGACATGTGAAATTCGCTCCACTATGTACATGCAGCCGGTGCCCAGCTGCTTCGTTCTTCGCCTTCTGTGCTCTGGACAGAACTGAAGCCCAGCGATGACTTTTAGCCGTGCCGCTCTTCAGCGTGTGTACTGCACGCATCCACAGTGTGCTGTGCAAGGATTTTCCTCAGCTCTCGCTCAGCGCAATGCATCAGGAGAGAAACACTTGCTGGTGTAGCTTTTCGCTGGCCAAGACTTTCAACACAGCAGCACACTCTGGGCGACGAGGAAGACAAAAGAACACCTTTTCGCCCTGCCACGTTCTTCTGGGCGAGACGCCTATCCGCGTCTTCTCTCGCTGCAAGGCTCTAATGTGCGCGGTGCTACTTGGAAGTGAGAAGGCAGGTGCAGAGAAGCGCTGCCATCTGACGGCGCTGTGCAGCCTGTAAAGGAAAGAGGACTGCCACAGAAATGTGGTGCAAATACAAGTTCCCACGCGTCGGGGGCAAGCTCCGGTTAAGCCCGTTAAAATAAAGCTGTTCTCTGTGCCTGACGTAGCCGAGAAGCTTTCCGCAAAGATGCTGGCTACAAAGCAAACAGAATGTGGTACTACTTCAGCGCTAGAGAGAAATTGCATAGCCCAGGCGTGTTTCGGCAGAAGCAGCAGCCTGCAGCATTTGGCTGCCGGCACCGTGCTCTCTGCGCGAGAAGTAGACGACGGCTCGTCTCCAGCCAAACGAAAGCGCGACCTGCTACGAAGGGCGTAAGAATGAAGGCAGAGCACGGAGCTGGTGTGTGCATCGCACAGGCTGCAAGAGGAAGCGTGGCTGCCACGCGCTTGTTTTCGGATTCACGTTAGCAGCTCGGAAACTTAATGTCCAACTTGCAGCTACTTGTGCTGATACCTATTTCTCTCGCAGCTTTCCCTGGAAAGAACTACGATTACGTTAATGTTTCGCCATACGGCGGAGAAAGGAAATAGAGAGTGCAGCGGACAGTTTCAGGTGCTTGACGTGAGGCAAGGGGAAAGGGGAGCCCAGCAGTGACTTTTCCTTCTGGAGCCTTTTTCTTTGGGAGCAGCTGCTGCAAGCGGGCAACTGAGCTGCGAGAGTGCATAATGTGAGACGGCACGTCTATCTGAGAAGAAAGCTGCCGAGCCGCAGTGTGTTGTGCTCAGTTTCAAGGCTACTTGGAAGAGGGGGGTACTTGAAGAACGCCTTCTAGCTGGACGCGTCCTTCTGGGCGTGCTCCAGCTGCATGGACTCTGCAGCATTGAAGGTGTAAGAAACTGCTTCTGGCCAGGTAGTGTCCAGGAGTGCAACACAGCACCTTCCTTTGTGAAGCAGCCAGAGCATTCTGAGCTGAATCTGCTTGTGAAGCAGCTCTTGGCTGGACATGTGAAATTCGCTCCACTATGTACATGCAGCCGGTGCCCAGCTGCTTCGTTCTTCGCCTTCTGTGCTCTGGACAGAACTGAAGCCCAGCGATGACTTTTAGCCGTGCCGCTCTTCAGCGTGTGTACTGCACGCATCCACAGTGTGCTGTGCAAGGATTTTCCTCAGCTCTCGCTCAGCGCAATGCATCAGGAGAGAAACACTTGCTGGTGTAGCTTTTCGCTGGCCAAGACTTTCAACACAGCAGCACACTCTGGGCGACGAGGAAGACAAAAGAACACCTTTTCGCCCTGCCACGTTCTTCTGGGCGAGACGCCTATCCGCGTCTTCTCTCGCTGCAAGGCTCTAATGTGCGCGGTGCTACTTGGAAGTGAGAAGGCAGGTGCAGAGAGCACCGCGATCTGCCGGCGCTGTGTAGCCTGTAAAGGAAAGAGGACTGCGACTGGAATGTGGTGCAAATACAAGTTCCCACGCGTCGGGGGCATGCTCTGGGTAAGCCCGTTGAACTAAAGCTGTTCTCTGTACCAGACGTAGCCGAGAATCTTTCCCTTTACATTTAGAGCGAATGTGCTGCTGTATGGCGCTGAGAGGCAAAGTGCATAGCCCAGGCGTGTGTCGGCAGAAGCAGTCGGCTGGAGCATTTGGCTGCCGGCACCGTGCTCTTTGTGCCACAAGTAGACGGCGCTTCGACTCCGGCAGAATGAAAGCGCGACAATGGCTACTAAAGAGGCCGAACGAAGGCGCCGAGCACCGGGCTCGTGTCCGCAGCGTACAAACTGAGAAAGGAGCGTGGCTGGCGCTCGCCTGCCTGCCGACTTCACGTTAGCATTGAGAAGGAGGAAGTTCAACGGCAGCTACTTGTGCTACTACTTCTCCCTCTTCCAAGCATCCCTGGGAACACTGGCGCTTACCTTTCAGCTCCGAGATGCAGAAAACACAGTGGTCGATGCCAAGGAGAGGGGAAGTAGAGAGTGCAGCGAGGAGTTGAAGTGGCTTTACGTGAGGCAAGGGGAAGGTGCAGCCCAGCATTGGCTTTTCCTCCTAGTTCTTTTCTTCAGGAGAGCAGCTAGCAAGCGAGCTGCGAGAGCCAACAATGGGATGGCACGTCTTGTCAGAGAAGCCACGGTCTACAGTGCTGTAGAGTGCTGTGCACAGTTTGAATGCTGCTGTAAGTACACGGTACTTTTGGAACGGCTTCTCTCCTGCCTCTCCTGTCTCTGTGAGCTCTAGCTGGCTTGAACTTGGCCACACTGAAGGTGTGTGCACGCAATTGCGCTGCGAGTATCAAGTCTTCCAGAGACGAGGGATAGTCAACAAATGCTTTCTCACCTGGCCCATCTCTCAGTCCGAACTGTGGCTGGAAACGCTGCTGTGCTGCAAGGGTGGACTTAGCCACTCTGAGAGAATGTGATGACGCTCTGTAGATAGTTGCGAAGGAAAGTGCTGGTCACTGCAATGTTTCGCCTAGTTTACAGACTTTAGAGGGACTCTGAAGGCCAACGCCTTCTTCTAGCACTTGTTCTCTGCGTGCAGCTGCTGCATGTTCGGAAGGGCTTTGGGATTGGCGAGAGGTGGAGGGTAGGATGGTACCTAGAGCTTGAAGGAAAGTGCGTCTCTCCAGGACCTTTGATGCAGTTCAGTGGGTGCGAGTTGCATGTTGAGCATGTTCATGATGGCACAGAAAAGGTTCTGAAAGAAAGAGGCCGTGCTGCAGCTGCCTTGACTTTTGCCGCTTAGTAACTGCACAGCCAACAATGAAAAGATTCCTCTTGCTTCCCCGCTACGCGCAGGATCACATTCTTTTGTGTCTCCAAGAGGCAGGATGCACAGCGGAGCTCTTCCAGCAACTGCTCGCACACGACTTGGGGCGGCGCCAGCGAAGCGCTTGGCTTTTTCCCCGGCACTGTCAGCGCTCCTCGAAACAAGCACACGATGGCGCTGACGACTTGCAAAAGAAGGCCAAGCGCCAGGCGCTGCTCGAAACCACCCCAAGGGCAGAGGCAAGTTGCAAACGTCCCTGCACTCAAATCAACAGCACCTCAGGAGAAAAAGATTTCCCTCATCTTCCCCTTCCAAGAGCGGACTCTTCTTTATACCGCACTCCAAGAGGCAGACAAACCTCTTTGGCCCAAACCAATCTTTGCCCTCTCGCAGATTCTGCCCACCAACTTGAAACCATCTGGCAAAAACAGAGCTCAAAACAGTGCGGGCTGAGGAAGATCTTGCTGCCTGCAACTTCAACTGCACCCCTCAAACTAGCAGCACACACGCTGTTCTCAGCACTTTCCTTCTCAGCTCTAGCTACCATCCTAAGCCTTCCCTCTCCCAGAGTCAGGATCCCAAGACAATGGCACCACGGACTGCTCACACACTAAAGGCACCAGGACAAAAGGCTCACAAGCTTGGCCTTTGCATTCCCACGGACAGCTCAACAGCTCTAAGCCAGAGAGAGCTCTGCCTCTTGGGAAAAGCCTTTAAAATCCCTAAGAGCACCTGATGTGCACATCCAAACCTGCTCTCCTTGCCAAAGAGAGCAACTACAAGCCCATCTCCAAAGAAACGGCATCCCCTCCTCCAAAATACAACACATCCATCCACTGATCCACCTCCAGTACAGAATAGATCCAACAGTTGCCCCTACACGCCCAGGGGCCAGAAGAGAAATGTCTTGCCGGACTATTCCTCCCAATGCTACCTTAACATCTGCTCCAGCAACAGTGGCACTATGTCCTTGCCTTGGCAAGGAAAGGCACTCCGAGTCTCTTGGCCTTGCCTTGCCTTCAGTACCTTGTCTAGTTCTTCTTAAGCTACCCTTGCTCTGCTTCCTTTGCCTCTGCTGCCTTGCCTTGCACTACCTACAACTTGCTGGCTTTGCTTTGCCCTGCCTACCACTCTTGCCCTCGCCTTCCATGCAGGCAAGGCGCTGCAAAGCAAGTGCAGGCAATTGTGGACAAGTCAAGGGAGAGGTAAGCAAGGCCAGAGCAGTGAGGGGAAAGCAAATGGAGTGGTAGGCAAGAGAAGGCCCAGACGTTAGAGGCAAGGCTGGCCGTAGGAAGGGAAGTCCACTGATGGGTGGCCAGGCAGAAACAAGAAGGGCTCGGCAATCCAAGGCCCTGGAGGAAAGCAGTAGGCAGGTCAAGGGCGGGGCATGGACGTGCAAAGGAATGCAAGGCTCCAGAGAGCTAGCAGGGCAAGGCAAGGAAACTGTTGTGTTGCCAAGGCAAGGCAAGGATAGGCAAGGCAGGTGAGAAGTACATTCGAGGACTGCTGGTACACAAAAGCGGCCAGGACCAACTGCTCTGTGTGGCCTTGCTTGGCGAGGCGAGGCAGGGCAATGAGGGTCCTAGAAGGAAAAGGAAAGGTGAGGCCAGAGCTAGACGAATGTGAAAGGAAGTCAGGTGGGGGATGGGTGAGCAAGTCAATGCAAGGCAGGGGAGAAAAGGCAGGTTGAGGGAAGGCTACAGAGGGGGCAGCAAGGAAACGCAAGGCATGGGGAAGCATGTGAGGAGTGAGTGCTGCCAGCCGGCTGGGATGGCAGGGGCGGGGCAACTGCAAGTAGCATGGCAGGGATGTGGAGGGGGGTGTTAGTGTGCGGGAGGTGTGTGCGTGTGTGTGCAGCGGAGTGCAGGGTAAGTGCAGGTGTGTGTGTATGTGCATAGGGGGGTTTTGTGCCAGGTGCTGTGCCGGGGGGAGCCGTCCTACCGCCAAGAAGGTGTGGGAGTGAAAGGAGTAACATAGATGTGTCTTTACAAAGAGACCGTGTGAATCTGTCCTTAGACAAGGCTAGGAATTTACTGGTAGGGGCGTAACAGAAGAAAGTCTTAGTTCTAGAAACTGTTACTAATCGACAGAGACTGTTGCTTAGCCAAGGCCGTGTTAAATTCCTGAACCTAGAGCAAGGCAGCAAAGACTTAATAGCATTAGGAATAGTTTCGTTTTCTTCCTTTTCCATACCAAGAGGGGGGTGCATATTAGAGGGGAGCATAGAGTAGGCAGTTCCGGAAGTCTGTAATTCCCGAGTACCTCCGAGGGTGCTGTTGCCAGGAACTTCGCATCAAAAGGGGGCTGCGTCCCGCAATCAGTTGAGAGACTCCATGGCAAAAGCCCCATGGCCTCTCCCTGTAGTTGAAGAATGTCACAGGCCTCCTCTGTCTCCTTTTTGGTGGATGAAGAAAGTCAGAAAGCAACACTTCTGCCAGAACTCTCCAAGATGCCCCCTTTGCTCCCAGTGACTCCATCACTGGCCGGGAAGCTGTCTTTTCTCCCAGAGGAGTTTGAGATACAGTTAAAAGCCGTGTGGCAGAGAAAAAAGGCAATAATTGGTTTACAAGGGATGGCAAACAAGAGATACCAGAAGCTTTGGCCCTACCAATAGTAAAAGAACTCCGTGAAGAGAGTCCTTGCACCTCCTGAGGATTGCCAGAAGCCTTCCTCATGCTGGATGGTGCTGGGGGTCTTTTTAGACTGGCAGAACGAGCTGTTGAAGGTTGCTTGATCTGTGCTAAAGCAAACAGCCAAGTTACAAAGTAACTTGCCAGGGGAGGGAGGCCTTGGGCTGCAGGTCCCTTCCAAAGATGCCAGGTGGATTTTCCTGAGATGCCCCAAGTGGGAAGGCTTCATGTCTTCTGGTAATGGTATTGTCAGCTAGCAAGGTGGCCAGAAGCATTTCCAACTGCTTCAGCAACGACAGGATCAGGTATTAAGGCATTTTTGGAACAAATCATTCCAAGATACAGCATTGTAGAAGCAATAGACTCAGATAGGGGAACTCATTTTACAGGAAAGATCCTTCAAGGGGTTTTGGCTTCTTTAGGAACACAATGGAACCTCCATAGGCCCTGGCACCCCCAGAGCTCAGCTCGGGTAGAAAACAATGAATAGAGAAATAAACACCTTTTGAAGCTGGTAATAGAAACCAAGATGCCATGGCTAGGGCTTTGGACATTGGCTTTGGCGAGAATGAGAGCCCGAGCCAGAAGAGAGATTCCGTTCTCCCCCTTTCCGTCGTTGTTATGAATTACCCGGCTAAGTCTCAACCTAGTGGGGGAGTAGAGGTAAGTGATGTATATTTAAAACCATCTGTGGCCAGGATACTGCTTCTTGTGAAACCCCTTCAACAGGAAGCTCAGCTGGCACAAGCCCCACCTTTGGACTTTGCTGCTTGTAACATCCAACCAGGAGATTGAGTCCTAGTTAAGGAGTAGAAAGAAGCGCCAGTGGTTCTGAAATGGCGTGGCCCATTCCAAGTGTCACTGACGACAGAAACAGCCGTGAAGACAGCTGGACACAGGTGGACCCGTCACTCTCGGGTCAAGGTCTCTGAAGCCTCAGAGATTTGCACATCTCAGCTGGAGGAGAAGGCCGGGAGGCTGTGACTGACACTCTGCAGGAGTGGGCCGGAGCAGTAGCCAGTGCTTCGACATCAGAGGAAGCCCTGCGTGCCTACCCACAGACCACCTGCTGAAATAGTCTCTATGCGCATCCCTCCTCTAGAATCTCCACTCACTGGGGCGCTAATACTTGCTGGATTCTTTTATGTTAAGTGGTTTCTGTGTCTTCAATTGCCACAGGTGCTGCAGAAGACAACGGGAAAATTAGACTAGCTAATTAGATCACATTATTAAAATATTTTCCTTACTAGTTCTACTTTTATATGGTCAGCTAAGTTTAGGCCAGGAGTGGGAGAATCAATTTGCAGCCTTCTTAGCAGAAGAAGTAGCAAAAGTTTTTCACCTTAGCAATTGCTGGCTCTGTGGAGGGCCTGGAGGATCTGAAGAGTGCCTGTGGTTGGCTAGCCCAGCTGAACCTAAGTGGTGGCTCAACACCTGACATCAGGTCCATACTAGGACGGGATTTTGGGCCAAAGAAGGAAGTCCATGGCTATAGGAGAAGGTTTCACGAAGGATGTCTGGACTTCAGGTGGCTCTCTTGAAAGCTGTTTATTGCATAGGCAAAGTTACAGCATTTCAGGGAGTGGCTATCCAGAGCCAGCCCTAGAGCTGCCAGCTCCAGCTGTAGGCATACCTGAAGCCGCTTGCTGTTCAAGTTACAGAGCATTCTATACTTTTCTTTGCAGAGTATCTTAGCACGTAACAACCAATAAGCACCATACACAACACCTTTACATTGGCCTATAGCCTATCATAGCTACTACCATCACCATATTATAGTCATTATTATCCAATCACAAGAGTAAGTTACAATTTAAGCTTCCAGTGGAAAATTCTTAGACCTTTCTTCTTCTTGCTACATCAACATTTCTTGTTTGCCTGCCATATCTTTCTTTTTGGGAAAGACACCTTTTCTATTCACTTATGCTCTTCTTGAGACTTACTTGGTGAAAAACATGTCTTTGTTTGTAATCACATACCTTTGTCCTGCTCCTAAAAATCTCCTTCCAACTCATCTCCAACCTTTGCCTTCTCAGTTACTCAGCGATCACTGTTTCAGCAAAACATCTTTTCTTCTATATCAAAACTTGCTTTCATTTCTACCTCATCCCCAGCTTCTACATTCTCAGACCTTTCTGCCAAGCCTACATACCTGTGAAACTTTCTTACCAAACTTTCATCCTCCCCAACACATGGCCACTTCATTCTTCTCCAACAGGCACTTAATGCCTAAACAGGACAGGGCGGGTCTATGTAGGAAAAGGCGTTTGTCAATTGACTTTCCCTCTGGCTTTAAACAATTGGGTTTGGACCCACAATTGCCCTCCTTACAATTGTTCCAAATATCAAGACAATTGCAATCAAAGAGCTGTTCAGCTCACTAATGGTAGCTGCGTAAGGTGTTCTTACCACACTTACCAAAAACATTTGGAAGCCTGTAAAGCAATGGGGAGGGACAAGGGGGTTTTTTGACCACCTATTTTTAAGCTGTCCCCACAAAAATCCCACAAGTAGAAGACATGTTGTTTGTGATTATCAGTGGGAATGGCAACAGCGGATTGGAACTCAAAGCCTTTTAGTGAGTTCTGCTCCAAATCCAAGCAAGCAACTTGCAGATGTAAATGTAGATGGGAACCCTGTGTGGGAGCTTGGAAATGCAAATGCTGTGACCCTTATGGTGGGGCAGCTATTGTTGGAGGACCGTTAGGCCCGGGAATCCTGCTGTATTTTGACCCACCAATTGATGACCAAGGGTAGGAAGGCCCCTTTGCTAATGGAACACGGGCTTTGAAAGGACATGATTGGATTTGTGGCCAACATGCTTAGCTCAGGTTACCTCCAAACTGGTCAGGGATATGGTGTATATCTTAGACCATTGTTCTTTTTGCTACTACAAATTCAGGGAAATCGCTTAGGAATCAAAATCTGTGATGATTTAATTAGAGAAAAGCAGTCAGCTGATGCAGCCTTGGCTGCAGGGAGCACCCCAGAACGGGGAAAAGATGAATGGCCACCAGAACAAGTTACGCAACATGATGGACCAGCCACTTGGAAACCTAAGGAATTAATCCCAGATGCCTGGAAACCCATTTATCATTTGAATGAGATAATTAGGGTACAAGCTGTCTCAGAAATAATTACCAACCAGCCAGCCACAGCTCTTGAGCGTCTTGCTGAGCAACCCACTTCAATGAGGAAAGTGGTATTTTCAACATTGGATGGTATTAGATTATCTGTTAGCAGAAGAAGGAGGAGTTTGTGGGAAATTAAATGACTCGAGCTGCTGTTTGCAAGCAGATGACAGGGGAAAAGTGGTCAAATAACAGAGGAAATAACCTCAGCTCATGGACCTGTCCAAGTGTTGAAAAGATGGTAATGGGACATGTTTTCATGGTTAACTGGCCAGCTATGGGCTAAATGAATACCATTTCTCCTCTTCTATGCTATAGCAACTCTAATCTTTTGACCATGCATGACACCATGCTGGGTGCAGCTCTTTCAGCAGGTGGTCAAGGGGATGCTGCTAGCAGCCATGCCTACCTGATCCAGAAATGACTAGAAAAGGACAGAAAAGGATGTCACTGCAAATAATAGCAAAAGCCCAGAAGACTCAAGAAGAAAAAATTAAATCAATGGTAATTAAGGTTTGTAAAGACAAATACAGATTAAATAAAAAGAGGAGGGATTAAAAAGAATGAGATGGATGAGTCTTTACAAACAGACCGTGTGAATTGGCCTGTAGACAAGGCTAGGAACTTACGGGGAGTGAAGTAACAGAAGAAAGTATTAGTTCTCTAAAACTGTTACTAATCATCAGAGACTGTTGATTAATCAAGGCCGTGTTAAATTCCTGAACCCAGAGCAAGGCAACAAAGACTTAATAGAATTAGGAATGGTTTCTTTTTCTTTCTTTTCGATGCCAAATGGGGGGTGCATATTAGAGGAGGGCATAGAGTAGGCAGTTCTGGAAGTCTGTATCTCCCGAATACCTCAGCCAGTGGGGAAGAGGGTGCTGTGGCCGGGAACTTGACATCAAAAGGGGGCTGCATCCCGCAACCGTTTGACAGACCCCATGGGAAAAGCCCCATGGACTCTCCCTGTAGTCGAAGAATGTTGCAGGACTCCTCTGTCTCCTTTTCGGACATCAACCTCAGGCATGGTGGATTAATTTTCCCCAACGGCAGCGACCTGCTGCGTGGTCTCCGTGCTCCTCCCCAGCCCCCCGGGAGGTGTCAAATAGTTGCCGGCGGCTCCCACCGCGCGTTACAGACGGCTGCGCGGCGCCGGGGCTGCTCGCAGTGCTCCCCTGCCCCGCCAGGGCTGGCCGCGGGCTGCGGAGCCACCTCGCCACCGGCGCGGCCAGGGCCGGGGCCCTTCTCGACAGCAGCCGAGGGGCTGCGGAGCGGGCGGCTGCGGGACGATCAGCTCTTTTATGCCGCGCGGTGCTGCCGCCTCCATCTAGCTCCCCATCGCGCCGCCGGCCGACCCCGCCTGGCGCGTTCACGCTCGGCCGCGCTCGCCGCCCGCCCAGCCTCGCCGGAAGCTCTCCCGCCCGGGCCGTGCCCCGGCTCCGCCTGCGGCTCGGCAGGGCCCGGCCGCACGCGTGCTGCGTGGCTCGGAGCACCCGCGTTGCGCCGCAGGCGACGGGGAAGGCGGGGCGGGCCGGCGCCATCGTGGTAGCGCGAGGAGAGGAGCGCCCGGGCGGGGCGGCGAGTGGCGCGGCGGTGAGCGCTTCTGCTTGCTGTCGCTCGGCTGCCGCCCACGGCAGGTGCCGTGTGACCCCGCGGAGCGGCGGGGCCGGCCGGGCGGTGCGCGGCGAGGCTTTCGGCCAGCGGCGGCCGCAGCGACAGTCTGCTGGCACTGCCCGTGCCGGTGGAGAGAGCGGGGATCCGAGGCCGGCCTTCCTAGGGTAACGAGGGGCGACCGCCTTTGCCGCGCTGCCCTCCGTGCAGCACGTGGCCGATTCCGGCGAACCCGGGGTCTCCGCAGCGGCGCGGGCGGGAGGGAGTGGGGAGCGCGCTCGGTGCTCTGCCGGCCGCTCCCGCCCAGCGCTGCGCTCCGCCGAGGCGTTTTCCCGCCCGTCCTGGGAAGGACATAAGGGACCCCGGAGTCGGAGCTTAGCTGTCAGGGGGAACAACTTCCCTCCATTGGCGACCTCCTTTTCCCTCTGATTCAGCTACCTTGTGGTAGGTGCGATGGTGCTGAAGAAGGGTGGCGGCTTGGCACAGTTGCTGTCATAGGTGGTGCGAGAGCTCCACGCAAGCAGCTTTGAGTGGCATGTGCGAGGGTAGGAAGGTACGGCACCCACAGCTGAAGGTAAAAAAAGTCAGGGCATGTCATCAGCCGCAATCGTGCTAAGTTGTTCATCTTTGCAAACTGCTTGCCGAGTTGTTCCTTTTCTTAGGTAATGGGGGTTTGTATCAACCAGAACTGCATATGGTCAGTATTTGCAGAGAAGGTTACGTGGACTGTTGTTGAAGTGAGTGTAGCAGTTTCTATGGCATTCTGCAAAAAAAGGGACAGGTCTCTCTGCGTTCCCCAATTCTTAACAAAAATGAAGTTAACAAAGCCCTGAAAAGAGGTTTTACAAAACTTCAGGGATTTTTTCCTACGAGTACTGTGGAGACAACCGTAGTCACCTTGTCTTTCCAAAAGTGAAGGTTACATCTTTTTGTCCAAGAGCATCAAGTGCTTTTGATCAGCGTTTGTGTGCATGCATTAGCCTTGTTCTTGTTCTTCCTTGGAGAACTTTTACAATACTCAGATGATCTGTGTAGGCTGCCGACTGCAGTGGTGAACTTGAAGGCTTCCAGCAGAAGGGAGATGCTGTCCACGTTTTGGATTTTCCTTAGTCGGAACCTTCAATGTCCAAGGCTTCACTTTTCAAGCAGTTGGAAGAGCTCCAAATGAAGATATGAACAGGTCTTAATTGACCTTGTCACCGCCTCAGTTCGTCAGGTAATGCTGCGCACTGGATTTAATTGCCTAGTGCAAGATGTGCTAAAAATATGTAAGAGTATCTCCTCGATTACCCTCCCAGAAGGGTTTGAATGGAGAACAAGGAGTTCCGAAGACAGGCATTTGGTGTACGAGAAGTAGAACTTAGTGGATTGCAGGGCACTGCATGCACAAATGTCTAAGGAGGATCCATCTTTTTATGCCCCATCTATGCTTGTTCTCATTTGAACTCCTGAACATTCTGGAGGTTGGTTTTGTTAGGGTTGTGGCTGGGGAAGGGGTGGTGGTGGGGGAGGGGTGGGTGTTGTTTCTGATCTTTTTAATTTCCAGGATAGTGTACAAAGAACTTGTGCCCACAACCAGCAGTATGAAGCAATGCAGGTATAAAAGAAGGTCACCGAAATGTCGGATAATATGAATCTGAAAGCGCTTCAGTATTTTACCCAGGAGTTTCACTGCAACAAGGTGATTGTCCTTGACAGAAATGTAGTGGCAGGCTTATGCCATGCTAGAAGTGATGACCTTTCTCTGCCCCAAATTGACCAGCAAGATCTTTTGGCTCTTGATTGAAACCCCTGAGCCAGCTGTGTTTCAGGCTGCAGAAGCTGCAGGTGTTGTGGCAGACGCGGGGTGCAGCCCTGCCTGCCGGTCCCGACCTGGCGCACGCCGGTGGCAGCCGTCAGCGCCTGGGGTCCCCTGGAAGGGGGATTTAATCATTTTTTCTCTAGCATTTGCTTGTGTTTTGTCAAGATTCTTTAATTCACTAAATAGTAAATTTAAAAAATTAGCTGAATGGTAATAATTTTGAAGTCTTCTGAGGCAGAACTGGGAAGGTTAGAACATATTTGTATGATTTCAAATATGTATAAATTCTTAAATGACAAACGTTAACAAACTGACAATGCAAGCAATTATGGTGACACTTTACATTTCATTGGTTTTCATGCAGCTCCATCCCATGTGTTGGTAGGTTCTTAAAAAGTGAAAATTTGGCCCACTAGACCGATTATTAAAAAGAAGTAAAACTCCTTGGGGCTAACACAAAGGGACAGCGTCCACGTGAGTAAATGGTTATCACATTTAGATGTGATTCTGCTGCTTGCACTTTCTCTGCCCTCAAACTGCTTTCTTTATCGTCAATGCAGGGATGTTTGACATTCTTAGAAAAGAGAAAAGAAACAGATTTCCTCAAAAAAAAAAAAAAAAAAAAAAGCCAGGTGAAATTAATGCAATGTTAATTGCATTAATGTTAATTGCATTAATTTATTCAGGTGGAGTTTTAGTTTTTATTCTATGAAGTGCTTGTTGCACCACTTTTGTTGTTTCCCACAGATTTGGAGCGGGATTTCCTCCAGTTGATTGTTCAGCAGAGGGAGTGAGACTGCCTTCAAAAGTTTTGCAGGAGTTGCATCTGTGAATCGGGCACGTGAGTTGCCTTTTTTTTCCCCCCAGATTTTCGTAGGCTTCTGTTTTTCACCGTGGATCAGTTCACCTTGGATCAGTTTGCTCTTTTTGTTCCAGTGATTTTTTCTTTTGGACATGTGTCACGATCCGTTAATACAAGTAAGCGTCGTGATGGTTTGTTTACAGATCTCCGAGTGCAAAAGGACACAAGGGATTTCAGTTTTAATCAAAACAGTGCACCTTTGTTAAGTACCCACAACACGGTAATGCGATAGAGGAGAGAAAGAGAGAGAGAGAGAAAGAAAAACAAAGTAAAAGAGTAGAGAGGAAGAGAGGGGGGGTAATGGCTACCAACGGGTGAGATGAAGTCCTCGTGCTCTGCTGCCAATAGATTTGTCTTCTTTCCGTGGGGAGATCTCATCTCAGTTATTTCAGAAAGTCCCTTTATAGGCCTTTTTTGAAACGAGGGCCAACTGGCCAAGACCATATCTGTGTTTCGTAATAACATTGCAAAACAAAAAGCTAGCCCTAACTATCCCAGGTACATACCAAGCATGCCTTTCTCCTATGCTAACTATACTGCCTGCTATGGTTTGCGGCCTAGCAGCGTTAGCGCGTCTACTTCTGGCATGAGTTTAGCAGTGCTCTCGCTTCTGCTTTCTAGCTGTATCCCCACATCTCCCCCTTTTCCCCAAGAGGTGGGGCAAATCTACAGCCGTTGTTATGAGGCCCGTTGCTTTGGGAAACAGGTACAGGACAGGTGTAGAGGACAGGTCATTCCTTTCCGCTTCAGCGCAGTCCTTCCCGCCTGGGCAGCAAGAACGGCGCAGTCCACTGTGACCTGCACAAATTTCCTCAGGAATGCGTACCAGTTCCCAGCAGGCACACTTGCAGGCAACAGTTGGCAGACATCCCACCTTAGGCAGGTCGGAACTCCTGTGTTTAGCCTCTGTTCTCGGCGATGATCGTGAGGCAGATGAGGGATCTTCAGACCGTCTCTTACACCACCCCATGACTCACGATTGTCATCAGGAGAGCTCCATCAGCACGATTTCGTAGTGTTGTTGCGAAGTCTTCAGGACTCGTTAATGTTGGTAGCATATCCCAGAAAAGGGTAGAGAAAATAAGAAAAGAGAAAGAAAAGGAAAAAGAAGGAATAAGTAATTTTTAATCAAAATACACATGTAATTTTTAATCATGTCTTATCTTATTTTAATACTCATGTAGTTCATCTTGTGTCAATAACCTTAGGGGTGTCCACAGTGGATGGGATAGTGTCCAAATTGTGCACATCTATTACAGATGTCAACCGTTTCATCATTCTGCAATTCATGATGTGTAAGATTGCTGATAAAACAAACCCAATCAAAACTAAAATCAAGAGAACGAGGAATGGGATGACACAATTTGTTCAGGACACCTGTAGCAGTAGGTGAGCACCCAAAAGGAGTATCCCACCAGCTGTGTCCAGCATCTTTCTTTCCTCTGTCTAGAAAACAATGTGTTTCTTTCCCATTGTGATGAACAGTTACCAAGGTTTTCTGTCTGTTTTTCTTGATCTTTTCCAAAATTCCAATGAAATCCTGGTGAAGCAACAAGTGCTTTACCTAAGTAAGGTTCATCCCAGTGGGGGTAGGCAATAATTGGTGGATCACTGTGTAATTGGACTGTAAAATACAATAAGAAGTAAGTGGGGCTAAATAAGAGAAATCACATCCTGTGCTTTTAGTCAAGTTACAAACACAAGAATTTGAATGAGTTTTAGTATCTACAACTAAATTTTCTATAAATACCTTATCACATGCAGTTCTTAAGCATGCACATCCATTGCCTATATACACAAGCACTGTTTCAGGAATCTTGTTAGGATGAATTTCAAAAGGACAGACACTTTGTTCTGTGTCCAAACAAATGTCTTGAGGTCTAATTGCACTGCTTTCACAGATAAACCCTTGTTGTTCTCGGACAATACAAGTTTCCAAATGAACAGTTTGCCACTTCTTCCCAGTTTGACGGGCCCATTCTCTGTGCTGGAAAGGGTAGAGAATAGCTGCATCATGGTTCAGCCCTAATGCAATGATAGGGACTATCAAATGCACTGAAGCATTACGTATGGTTAGTACAAAGGCTGTGGCTGTGTTTGTGATGGGATCGTAGGTAAAATTCACTAAATTCCACCAGGATTGGAATTCTCTTTCAAAATCAGTGGCACCGTCCCAGATTATTTTCCGAATTTCAGTAGGAAAAGTGCCTTCTTTGCCTTCTCTTACAATTGAGGCAGCAACGGACTGCATCCACAATTGAGCCTGGACGCAGCTGAGAGCCAAAGAGATGTTGTTTTGCGTAGCACGGAGCATGCCAATTATCAATTTGTGGTCATTCACATTTACCTTTTCTCAATTTGGTAATATGTTTGATAACAACCGCTGATGGGTTGTTGTATTTTAGTCAAATCTGTAGTTGTGGCAGCCAATTTATTCATTAGCACTTCTGAATCAATACTATTTAAGATTCCCAATCCTGTTCCCACAACGCCGGTTATGTCTCTTTGCGTCCGTTTCTTAGAAGGGTTCCGCTTTTGCAACCCAGTTGTCTGCCCCTTGAAGGAAGTTTGCAGAAAAGGTGAACAAGCTGGCTGAATTTCTGAGGCATTGTTTTGCATCAGCAACTTGACTTGTTTAAGGGACCATGCCGGATTGAGCAATAGTTGTTGTTGGCCTGTTTCTGTGATTATACGTGGTCCAATTTCAAAAATTCTCGGGCTTAGCATGACCGGTGGTTGGGTGGTAGGTATTGCAACATCGACTTTGAGTTCCCCCCAGTATTTTGTATTGTTTTTACCACACGTGACTTTATGGGGAAATTGTACAGCAATTAAGGTTTAGCCAACAATCTTGATTTTGAATTTCACCAAACAAAACACGGCCATGAGGTCCAATGCTATAACTGTGTACAGGTTCGGTAAAAGATTCAGCAATTAATCCACATCGTATTGTAACATCGTCACCTCGAGTTACCATAAAGGGTGGAAAAACTTTATTCTTGTCATCTAACACAAGGGGGGTACTTATACCGTGGTATGTGATTACTGCACTCAGTATGGGCTTTGCTGCGGCGTTTATTTTGAATTTATAAGTTAAACCTGTCAGACTTGGCTGATCTGCCGGGTTATTTTGCCAATTGCATGTTGCATAGGTTGGTTTGGTTAGAGGAAAGTTATACCAGCAGTCAGTTAGTTTGTTTCTGCGAAGCTTTGTGATTTCCACATTGTTGGTACTGGGGCCTAAGGTGTAGTTACCGACATTCTTCTGACAACCACACAGGATGAAGGGGGTTTGTTTGTCACGCACCCACTCCGTTGTAGGGCAGAGTTTGGCCGTAATGTTGGGGTGCAAATCACTTTTCCCATCTGGTTTTAGAAAATTTCCAGCGATTGCAATGGTGGAAGCTTTCTGGTAAAGAGATCCTTCTACTTTTCTGCATCCTACCTTAATTTTTTCACCTCCTGTTCCTTTTAGGATTCTAGTCCAATCCTTCAAGTCCCATCCCCATTCACTTGGACGGTATACCTCAGAGTCGTGCAGTGCTACAGTGGCTAGGTTCGGGCAACGATCTCTGGGATAGGATCCTAGAGCACTAGTGTACCTAATGGTAGCTTCAGACCATGGCCACTCAGCTGGTTTTTGGCCCTGGTGTTGTGGTAGGATGCAGAAAAGTATCACTAGTCTTATCATGGTTTATGTGCTCTTCTTCATGTCCCTCGGAGTTCTTCTGTGAAAAGTAAACACAACAGAGTCTGCCACCGAAAGGCAGAAAATTAGAATGATGGAATTATGCAGCGTGTATGTATCCGATGCTCTCTCCCTAGGGCATCAGAGGCTAGCCATGCATATTTATTCAGAGGGCGTTTTAGCACTAGTGGTACTTCTCCTACGGTAGGGAGATCTACCGAAACAGGTTGTCCAGGGTAGTGTGCAGGATTCTTAGGATCATTTGGTCCCTGCAGTGAGAGAATTATGCTTGGAGCTGTTGGGAAAAAGACAGTGATTTTGGGACACCCGTTTACCCCCCATCTATCATTCACACCTTTCACAGCTTCCCATAGCCGAACATCCCAATTTCCCTCCTGTGGTTTCAAAAGTCCTTTCAAGAGACCATTGGTCCTTTCTACAATGCCGTTAGCTTGAGGGTAGTAAGGAGTGTGAAAAGTCCGTTTAATCCCTTCACCTTTTGCCCAGTCCTGTACAACTTTGGCAGTAAAGTGAGACCCGTTATCAGATTGAATTTCTTGTGGTTTTGGGAAAGTTCCAAACCATGCCTGCAATGCTTTAACAGTATGATCTCCTGTAGCTCTTTTAAAAGCATTGGCCTGGACTAACCCAGATATCATCTCTACTCCTACCAGCCCAAAGTGTTTACCTCCTGACTTTTTAAAAGGCCATGCTTCCCGTAAGCCTTTACCCTTTCTTAAATGCAGAGGGTCATCTTCCAAAGGGTGTCTTTCTAGCCGTCTGCGACGTTGTTCACAGGCTGACATGCATGTTTTACACATTTCTCTGGTAACAGACCAACTGCGAGCAAGGGCTTCTTTGTACAAATCTTTTGCACCTGTGCGTTGTCTTTTTACATGCAACCATTCTAAGAAGTGCTCCCAGTCCTCTGTAATTCGATCTTTTTTCACAGGACTTAGTCTTGCTAATTCATCAGCTCTAGTGTTCCACTCTCCTGCTGGATTTCCATCTGTCTGGTGAGAGGCTACCCACTCCACGGCAAAATTCCCTGGACTTGCAATACTTAGAATTTCTTGCTACTTCTCCTTTTGCCATACTGGGATTCTGTTAACTTCACAATCATTTTGCTGCCAAAAAGGAAGCCACTCAGTCCATCCCTTAAACACAGCATAGGAATAATCGGTGTAGATACAGACAGGAGAAGTATTCTGTGCCTCACGTTGGAAAACACTCCAAACAGCTATCAGCTTGCCAACTTGGGCACTGCCTTCCCCCTCTGTGATAATTCCTTCACCTGAGGAAGTGTGCAGGGCTACAGCCTTATGTTTCCACACCTTTCCTTCTCGCTTGGCAGAAGCATCCGTAAGCCAAGAATTTGCTGACCGTTTGGGGGAAAAAGGAGGGGCTACTCTAATGACTGAGGCAGGTTTGTCCTGGCTGCTACCCAAGTTTTCAGTTTCTTGGATTGCCAGATTTTTTACAGCTCCTTCAGTTCTTGAGAAGACGCTACAATCATGTTCAATCTGAGCATACCACTTCCTTACTGAGGTCCTCTGGGCCACCCCGTCAGGTGGGGGTGGTGCCAGTAGAGACAGCCTTAATAACTTTGAAAGGGCCTCTCAAAACAATTGGTTGTTGTTGTGCAATCTTCTCCGCTTCTAGGAGAGCTAAGCTAACCACAAACAATCCTTTCTCCCAGGTAGTGTACCTTTTTTCAGCATCTTTAAAGCCACGGGAGTAAAAACCAACAGGCTTCGTCGGACCCTCAGGACCCCGCTGCCATATGTGTACTGACAACCCTGAGGAGACCTGAAAAGCATCTGTGGGATGAATAGGGCCCAGGGCTTGGTGAGGCTGTTGCTTCAAAAACCAACAATTGCAGTGCTTCTTCTTGGGAAGCACTCCATTCCCATTTTGTCCCTTTTCTTAACAAGTTGTAAAGAGGTCTGGCAATTATGGAAAATCTGGGATGTGTTTTCTCCGGAGCACTAATACACATCCTAAAGCATGTTGGAGATCTTTTTTGGATTCAGGCATTTTAATCTGATCTGAAGAGGTTAGGTTATCAGGTGGGATACGTGTCATACCTCCTTTCCACCACATTCCCAACAATTTCACTTCATGTGAAGGGGTTTGGGTTTTTTCTGAGGGAATTTGCAAATCAAGGCTTTCTAAGTGGGAGGTTATTTTCTGTTGGGTATCTCTCACTTCTTCTATTTCATCTCCTCCCACAAGGGTCTCATCAGTGTGTTGATGAACAGCTAGATTGTCCGCTTTGGGTACTTTTTCGAACTCTTGGGCTAAAGCGTGATGAGCCAGGGTAGGAGAATGTTTGTACCCTTGGGGAAGCCTAGTGAAAGTGTGTTGCTGTCCTTGCCATGCGAAAGCAAAACGGTCCATATCTTCTGGCTGTAAAGGTGTCGTAAAAAACATGTCTTTGACATCTACAGGTGGCATGATTGAATGAGCCTTTTCTTGAATCAATGTTATGAATTCTGCTAGATTTGGGACTGCTGCTGTAAGAGGGTCTGTGTTAGCATTTAGCCTACGAAAATCTATTGTCAGCCTCCACTTCCCATTAGGATTTCGCACTGGCCACACCGGAGAATTGAAAGGAGAATGGGTATTAAGTATTACTCCTTGTTGTCGTAGCTCCTGTATCACTGGCTTGATACCCTCTTTGGCACCCAGGAGAAGGAGGTATTGTTTCACATTAGTTACTTTGCTGAATGGTAGGGAGGCTGCAGCTTGGAGCAGTCTGATGTTAAAATGTGGTGTGCCAAAAGACCACAGAAGACCCTCTGAGTCCTCCCACTGCCTCCTAGCAAGGGCATTCAGCCCTAATACATTGGTTGGAATATCTCCAATCACCCCATGGATGAAGAGTTGGTTTTCCTCTCCAGGCAAAGGGAGCTTGACTAAGGCCCCATTCATAGATTCTGTTTAAGTGCCCAAGGCACTTAAAACACAATATCGGTTCTTTGTTGGAACAATTCCACACCTCTGGGCATCTTTCTTTGTCAGCGCAGAAATTTGTGCCCCAGTGTCAATCAGAAAAGTTACAGGTGCC
This sequence comes from Coloeus monedula, assembly GCF_965178545.1. NCBI lineage: Eukaryota > Metazoa > Chordata > Aves > Passeriformes > Corvidae > Coloeus > Coloeus monedula. Next base: position 39,743 of record NW_028120614.1, on the reverse strand, counting down.
CGTTTAGGACTTGTAATAGCTGTGATCGTTATATCTCCCGTTTTATTTTTAGTGAGCATTCTCAGGTATACCTATGCTCCGTTTCTTTGCCCACTGACAAGAAACAGAGGGTCTAGTTTCCCTGGTTTTGAGGAAGAATCTGTTCTGGCTCATTGGCCGGACTTTGAGGGAGAAGTGGCTTTGACTCACTGCCCAGATTCTGAGGGAGGAGGGGTGCACTGGGTTGAAGTGACGGATTCGGTAGAAGGGGCTTTTGGCAGTGCCAGTTAGACACTACCTTACTCAACTGATCAAGGGCTAAGCCATCCATCGCATTTCTGGGGACCCCCTTTTTGATACCTAATAAGCACCAATGCTGACGGTTAGGGATCTCTGGTTACATTCTTTGGTTTTTCACTATGAGGAGCCCTAATGTACCTGACACCTTTTGTTTTTTCTGATTTTTCCTCTGGGATTTTTATCGGTCCATATTTCCTACTGTAATTAATCAGATCTTCTTCAACCTCACTCCATGTCCAAGCTTTGCAATCACCGGCAGGTGAATTTGATTGTGAACCTGGCGGCTGAGAGGGGGTTGAATATGGAGTAAACCCAGGATCGGTAGATGCAGTTTGGTCGCTCGGGTTTCCAAGGAATCTGTCCAACCTCTCTACAGGACCTGCAGCAGCTATGGTTTTTTGAAGGACAGCTGCTGTAGATTGGAGTGATTCTGGAAGGCCTCGAATTAAAGGGGTCATCAGTTCAGGTTTCACAGGTAATTGCGTGGGGGATTCATATCCAGGAGTTAATTTCCTTTCATGGATCATTTGCAGACAGGCGGCTTTGTGGACGCTTTCTAGAAGTTGATCAGGGGTACCAACTGTAGCGAAAGGGTCTCCCCTTTCTAAAGGATTGAGTCCCCCGGCCCAGAAAGCTGTGCGCTGAGTCAGCGACCACGTGTTACGTTTGTCTCCTGTTGTTAAGAGAACTCCATGTCCCCAGTATCCACTGGCCTCCTGTTCAGTGAATTGAATTTGGTCTCCTCCGGTGAGAGACACTTGGAAGGCATATTCCGTCTCAGCTTCGTGGGGAAGCCGCCCGTACTCCTTTTTTAACTTCGCCAACTCAGGAGCAGTGTATGGTATTTGTTTAGTGGTGATATGCGGTTCAAAATCTTCATCATTGATATAATTATATTCTGTTTTAATTAGAGGTCCCATAGGAGGGCAGCAGTTTTCCCCACAATTTTTCACTAGCACTAGTTCTTCCTGGGGGTATATTTGGTTAATGTGAGGAGTTTTCTTTTCCTCTTTCTCTTTTGGTGAGTCAGCATTCTTTGAATTCTTAAAATATTCCTCCCTCAAAGCAGCCCGCAGCAAATGATTTTCATTCCTTTCTTCATCTGATTGTTCCTGTAAAATTTCCACTAGGTTTTGAAGGGAATCTGTGATTGCTTTCTCTTCACTACAGCGCTTAAAGCAGTGATCTGTAGCTGCTGTAAGGCATGCTCCTGAAACAGATTTAGGAGCAGATTATGGTTTTATTTTGGCCAAATTTAAACTTTGTCTCATGTTGGAATGAACATATTCTATCAGTCACACTCTCCAAATTAAACCAGTTATTTTGAGCCCATTCTTCCCCTGCCGGAGAGGGCCGGGCATTATGTTTTGCTAGCAGAGCATAAAATGCAGCTTTATTATTTGCACTAGGGTTTTCAGTCATTTTATAAAGGGATCAAAACCACTACAGGGAGGTAAAACCTAATTACACATTGCGACACAAACAGCTTCGCCGTGTCGCCCTTCGCTTCCCTGGGTGGGTGAAGAGACCAAAATCTGCCTGGGAGGTACTCCTTAAGTTACTTACGGTTGTCTCTTCGCTACACCAAGCAGTCCAAATTCACACACGCCCACCAAAACAGTTCCCCCTTTTACACTAAGAGATCTTTTGGTGAAAAATCTGAAGACAGAGCCCTCAGTTGAGTATGGGGTGCTTTTCACCTAGGCGTGTGCAGTTTGTGGGAAATTCGAGTCGTCCCCCTTGCTTTCTAGACACCGCTCACCCTTTGCGGGGTGTCGGGCTAGGTGCGGCTGGAGTGAAACGTCCTTCCCCTATTACAGACTACACACAACCTTGCAACCCCTTCTGTCTGTCAGAAATCCTGTCCGTGATGCCAGTTTAATGTCACGATCTGCTAATAGAAGTGAGGGTCGTGATGGTTTGTTTACAGATCTCCGAGTGCAAAAGGACACAAGGGATTTCAGTTTTAATCACCTTTTCACCTTTGTTAAGTACCCACAACATGGTAATGTGATAGAGGAAGAAAGAGAGAGAGAGAGAGAAAGAAAAACAAAGTAAAAGAGTAGAGAGGAAGAAAGGGGGGGCAATGGCTACCAACAGATGAGACGAAGTCCTCGTGTTCTGCTGCCAATAGATTTGTCTTCTTTCCGTGGGGAGATCTCATCTCAGTTATTTCAGAAAGTCCCTTTATAGCCCTTTTTCGAAACGAGGGGCAACCGGCCAAGACCGTATCTATGTTTCGTAATAACATTGCAGAACTAAAAGCTAGCCCTAACTATCCCAGGTACATACCAAGCATGCCTTTCTCCTATGCTAACTATGATTTACCAAAATATGAATATCGATCTAATATCGATATCCAACTGAGATGGACAAAAACTCTTAACAACAGTTTAGAGTTAGAAAGTGTATGTTTTATTTTTGCGTGGGATAGCTCCCTAAGTCGTAGGCCCTGATACAAGCAAACATGATACCTTTTATTTCCACGTATTATGGATATCCAAAATACAAAATGCGTATTCATGGTGTTGACACCTCCCATTCTCCGCTTTGTATGGAAATGAGCTTACATGTCATTAAGCATGTGTAGCGTGTGATCTGAATGGAGTCGGTGGTCTTGAATTGGGTCAGTGGTCCTAAGGAAGATGAAGTAACTCATCTTCCTCACTCTGACCTTTATGCCTTTCTGAGTTTTAACAATTCTAATTACTTTAGTGACCTCTAAGTTTCTTCTTGCATGACTTTTGGATGGGCTCCCACAAAGGGAGGAAATTGGTAATTGTCTTTATTCTATACACCAACTTATCAATGTTTCTGCTCATTATTCTAAGCACAGCTAAACAAACATGCAAATGACAGATCATCAGTTCAGACTAAAGAAAATCCAAAACGTGGACAGCATCTCCCTTCTGCTGGAAGCCTTGAAGTTCACCACTGCAGTCTGCAGCCTACACAGATCATCTGAGTATTGTAAAAGTCCTCCAAGGAAGAACAAGAACAAGGCTAATGCATGCACACAAACGCTGATCAAAAGCACTTGATGCTCTTGGACAAAAAGATGTAACCTTCACTTTTGGAAAGACAAGGTGACTACGGTTGTCTCCACAGTACTCGTAGGAAAAAATCCCTGAAGTTTTGTAAAACCTCTTTTCAGGGCTTTGTTAACTTCATTTTTGTTAAGAATTGGGGAACGCAGAGAGACCTGTCCCTTTTTTTGCAGAATGCCATAGAAACTGCTACACTCACTTCAACAACAGTCCACGTAACCTTCTCTGCAAATACTGACCATATGCAGTTCTGGTTGATACAAACCCCCATTACCTAAGAAAAGGAACAACTCGGCAAGCAGTTTGCAAAGATGAACAACTTAGCACGATTGCGGCTGATGACATGCCCTGACTTTTTTTACCTTCAGCTGTGGGTGCCGTACCTTCCTACTCTCGCACATGCCACTCAAAGCTGCTTGCGTGGAGCTCTCGCACCACCTATGCCAGCAACTGTGCCCAGCCGCCACCCTTCTTCAGCACCATCGCACCTACCACAAGGTAGCTGAATCAGAGGGAAAAGGAGGTCGCCAATGGAGGGAAGTTGTTCCCCCTGACAGCTAAGCTCCGACTCCGGGGTCCCTTATGTGCTTCCAAGGACGGGCGGGAAAACGCCTCGGCGGAGGGCAGCGCTGGGCGGGAGCGGCCGGCAGAGCACCGAGCGCGCTCCCCACTCCCTCCCGCCCGCGCCGCTGCGGAGACCCCGGGTTCGCCGGAATCGGCCACGTGCTGCACGGAGGGCAGCGCGGCAAAGGCGGTCGCCCCTCGTTACCCTAGGAAGGCCGGCCTCGGATCCCCGCTCTCTCCACCGGCACGGGCAGTGCCAGCAGACTGTCGCTGCGGCCGCCGCTGGCCGAAAGCCTCGCCGCGCACCGCCCGGCCGGCCCCGCCGCTCCGCGGGGTCACACGGCACCTGCCGTGGGCGGCAGCCGAGCGACAGCAAGCAGAAGCGCTCACCGCCGCGCCACTCGCCGCCCCGCCCGGGCGCTCCTCTCCTCGCGCTACCACGATGGCGCCGGCCCGCCCCGCCTTCCCCGTCGCCTGCGGCGCAACGCGGGTGCTCCGAGCCACGCAGCACGCGTGCGGCCGGGCCCTGCCGAGCCGCAGGCGGAGCCGGGGCACGGCCCGGGCGGGAGAGCTTCCGGCGAGGCTGGGCGGGCGGCGAGCGCGGCCGAGCGTGAACGCGCCAGGCGGGGTCGGCCGGCGGCGCGATGGGGAGCTAGATGGAGGCGGCAGCACCGCGCGGCATAAAAGAGCTGATCGTCCCGCAGCCGCCCGCTCCGCAGCCCCTCGGCTGCTGTCGAGAAGGGCCCCGGCCCTGGCCGCGCCGGTGGCGAGGTGGCTCCGCAGCCCGCGGCCAGCCCTGGCGGGGCAGGGGAGCACTGCGAGCAGCCCCGGCGCCGCGCAGCCGTCTGTAATGCGCGGTGGGAGCCGCCGGCAACTATTTGACACCTCCCGGGGGGCTGGGGAGGAGCACGGAGACCACGCAGCAGGTCGCTGCCGTTGGGGAAAATTAATCCACCATGCCTGAGGTTGATGTCCGAAAAGGAGACAGAGGAGTCCTGCAACATTCTTCGACTACAGGGAGAGTCCATGGGGCTTTTCCCATGGGGTCTGTCAAACGGTTGCGGGATGCAGCCCCCTTTTGATGTCAAGTTCCCGGCCACAGCACCCTCTTCCTTTTCCCCACTGGCTGAGGTATTCGGGAGATACAGACTTCCAGAACTGCCTACTCTATGCCCTCCTCTAATATGCACCCCCCATTTGGCATCGAAAAGAAAGAAAAAGAAACCATTCCTAATTCTATTAAGTCTTTGTTGCCTTGCTCTGGGTTCAGGAATTTAACACGGCCTTGATTAATCAACAGTCTCTGATGATTAGTAACAGTTCTAGCGAACTAATACTTTCTTCTGTTACTTCACTCCCCGTAAGTTCCTAGCCTTGTCTACAGGCCAATTCACACGGTCTGTTTGTAAAGACTCATCCATCTCATTCCTTTTAATCCCTCCTTTTTTTATTTGATCTGTATTTGTCTTTACAAACCTTAATTACCATTGATTTAATTTTTTCTTCTTGAGTCTTCTGGGCTTTTGCTATTATTTGCAGTGACATCCTTTTCTGTCCTTTTCTAGTCATTTCTGGATCAGGTAGGCATGGCTGCTAGCAGCATCCCCTTGACCACCTGCTGAAAGAGCTGCACCCAGCATGGTGTCACGCATGGTCAAAAGATTAGAGTTGCTATAGCATAGAAGAGGAGAAATGGTATTCATTTAGCCCATAGCTGGCCAGTTAACCATGAAAACATGTCCCATTACCATCTTTTCAACACTTGGACAGGTCCATGAGCTGAGGTTATTTCCTCTGTTATTTGACCACTTTTCCCCTGTCATCTGCTTGCAAACAGCAGCTCGAGTCATTTAATTTCCCACAAACTCCTCCTTCTTCTGCTAACAGATAATCTAATACCATCCAATGTTGAAATACCGCTTTCCTCATTGAAGTGGGTTGCTCAGCAAGACGGTCAAGAGCTGTGGCTGGCTGGTTGGTAATTATTTCTGAGACAGCTTGTACCCTAATTATCTCATTCAAATGATAAATGGGTTTCCAGGCATCTGGGATTAATTCCTTAGGTTTCCAAGTGGCTGGTCCATCATGTTGCGTAACTTGTTCTGGTGGCCATTCATCTTTTCCCCGTTCTGGGGTGCTCCCTGCAGCCAAGGCTGCATCAGCTGACTGCTTTTCTCTAATTAAATCATCACAGATTTTGATTCCTAAGCGATTTCCCTGAATTTGTAGTAGCAAAAAGAACAATGGTCTAAGATATACACCATATCCCTGACCAGTTTGGAGGTAACCTGAGCTAAGCATGTTGGCCACAAATCCAATCATGTCCTTTCAAAGCCCGTGTTCCATTAGCAAAGGGGCCTTCCTACCCTTGGTCATCAATTGGTGGGTCAAAATACAGCAGGATTCCCGGGCCTAACGGTCCTCCAACAATAGCTGCCCCACCATAAGGGTCACAGCATTTGCATTTCCAAGCTCCCACACAGGGTTCCCATCTACATTTACATCTGCAAGTTGCTTGCTTGGATTTGGAGCAGAACTCACTAAAAGGCTTTGAGTTCCAATCCGCTGTTGCCATTCCCACTGATAATCACAAACAACATGTCTTCTACTTGTGGGATTTTTGTGGGGACAGCTTAAAAATAGGTGGTCAAAAAACCCCCTTGTCCCTCCCCATTGCTTTACAGGCTTCCAAATGTTTTTGGTAAGTGTGGTAAGAACACCTTACGCAGCTACCATTAGTGAGCTGAACAGCTCTTTGATTGCAATTGTCTTGATATTTGGAACAATTGTAAGGAGGGCAATTGTGGGTCCAAACCCAATTGTTTAAAGCCAGAGGGAAAGTCAATTGACAAACGCCTTTTCCTACATAGACCCGCCCTGTCCTGTTTAGGCATTAAGTGCCTGTTGGAGAAGAATGAAGTGGCCATGTGTTGGGGAGGATGAAAGTTTGGTAAGAAAGTTTCACAGGTATGTAGGCTTGGCAGAAAGGTCTGAGAATGTAGAAGCTGGGGATGAGGTAGAAATGAAAGCAAGTTTTGATATAGAAGAAAAGATGTTTTGCTGAAACAGTGATCGCTGAGTAACTGAGAAGGCAAAGGTTGGAGATGAGTTGGAAGGAGATTTTTAGGAGCAGGACAAAGGTATGTGATTACAAACAAAGACATGTTTTTCACCAAGTAAGTCTCAAGAAGAGCATAAGTGAATAGAAAAGGTGTCTTTCCCAAAAAGAAAGATATGGCAGGCAAACAAGAAATGTTGATGTAGCAAGAAGAAGAAAGGTCTAAGAATTTTCCACTGGAAGCTTAAATTGTAACTTACTCTTGTGATTGGATAATAATGACTATAATATGGTGATGGTAGTAGCTATGATAGGCTATAGGCCAATGTAAAGGTGTTGTGTATGGTGCTTATTGGTTGTTACGTGCTAAGATACTCTGCAAAGAAAAGTATAGAATGCTCTGTAACTTGAACAGCAAGCGGCTTCAGGTATGCCTACAGCTGGAGCTGGCAGCTCTAGGGCTGGCTCTGGATAGCCACTCCCTGAAATGCTGTAACTTTGCCTATGCAATAAACAGCTTTCAAGAGAGCCACCTGAAGTCCAGACATCCTTCGTGAAACCTTCTCCTATAGCCATGGACTTCCTTCTTTGGCCCAAAATCCCGTCCTAGTATGGACCTGATGTCAGGTGTTGAGCCACCACTTAGGTTCAGCTGGGCTAGCCAACCACAGGCACTCTTCAGATCCTCCAGGCCCTCCACAGAGCCAGCAATTGCTAAGGTGAAAAACTTTTGCTACTTCTTCTGCTAAGAAGGCTGCAAATTGATTCTCCCACTCCTGGCCTAAACTTAGCTGACCATATAAAAGTAGAACTAGTAAGGAAAATATTTTAATAATGTGATCTAATTAGCTAGTCTAATTTTCCCGTTGTCTTCTGCAGCACCTGTGGCAATTGAAGACACAGAAACCACTTAACATAAAAGAATCCAGCAAGTATTAGCGCCCCAGTGAGTGGAGATTCTAGAGGAGGGATGCGCATAGAGACTATTTCAGCAGGTGGTCTGTGGGTAGGCACGCAGGGCTTCCTCTGATGTCGAAGCACTGGCTACTGCTCCGGCCCACTCCTGCAGAGTGTCAGTCACAGCCTCCCGGCCTTCTCCTCCAGCTGAGATGTGCAAATCTCTGAGGCTTCAGAGACCTTGACCCGAGAGTGACGGGTCCACCTGTGTCCAGCTGTCTTCACGGCTGTTTCTGTCGTCAGTGACACTTGGAATGGGCCACGCCATTTCAGAACCACTGGCGCTTCTTTCTACTCCTTAACTAGGACTCAATCTCCTGGTTGGATGTTACAAGCAGCAAAGTCCAAAGGTGGGGCTTGTGCCAGCTGAGCTTCCTGTTGAAGGGGTTTCACAAGAAGCAGTATCCTGGCCACAGATGGTTTTAAATATACATCACTTACCTCTACTCCCCCACTAGGTTGAGACTTAGCCGGGTAATTCATAACAACGACGGAAAGGGGGAGAACGGAATCTCTCTTCTGGCTCGGGCTCTCATTCTCGCCAAAGCCAATGTCCAAAGCCCTAGCCATGGCATCTTGGTTTCTATTACCAGCTTCAAAAGGTGTTTATTTCTCTATTCATTGTTTTCTACCCGAGCTGAGCTCTGGGGGTGCCAGGGCCTATGGAGGTTCCATTGTGTTCCTAAAGAAGCCAAAACCTCTTGAAGGATCTTTCCTGTAAAATGAGTTCCCCTATCTGAGTCTATTGCTTCTACAATGCTGTATCTTGGAATGATTTGTTCCAAAAATGCCTTAATACCTGATCCTGTCGTTGCTGAAGCAGTTGGAAATGCTTCTGGCCACCTTGCTAGCTGACAATACCATTACCAGAAGACATGAAGCCTTCCCACTTGGGGCATCTCAGGAAAATCCACCTGGCATCTTTGGAAGGGACCTGCAGCCCAAGGCCTCCCTCCCCTGGCAAGTTACTTTGTAACTTGGCTGTTTGCTTTAGCACAGATCAAGCAACCTTCAACAGCTCGTTTTGCCAGTCTAAAAAGACCCCCAGCACCATCCAGCATGAGGAAGGCTTCTGGCAATCCTCAGGAGGTGCAAGGACTCTCTTCACGGAGTTCTTTTACTATTGGTAGGGCCAAAGCTTCTGGTATCTCTTGTTTGCCATCCCTTGTAAACCAATTATTGCCTTTTTTCTCTGCCACACGGCTTTTAACTGTATCTCAAACTCCTCTGGGAGAAAAGACAGCTTCCCGGCCAGTGATGGAGTCACTGGGAGCAAAGGGGGCATCTTGGAGAGTTCTGGCAGAAGTGTTGCTTTCTGACTTTCTTCATCCACCAAAAAGGAGACAGAGGAGGCCTGTGACATTCTTCAACTACAGGGAGAGGCCATGGGGCTTTTGCCATGGAGTCTCTCAACTGATTGCGGGACGCAGCCCCCTTTTGATGCGAAGTTCCTGGCAACAGCACCCTCGGAGGTACTCGGGAATTACAGACTTCCGGAACTGCCTACTCTATGCTCCCCTCTAATATGCACCCCCCTCTTGGTATGGAAAAGGAAGAAAACGAAACTATTCCTAATGCTATTAAGTCTTTGCTGCCTTGCTCTAGGTTCAGGAATTTAACACGGCCTTGGCTAAGCAACAGTCTCTGTCGATTAGTAAGTTTCTAGAACTAAGACTTTCTTCTGTTACGCCCCTACCAGTAAATTCCTAGCCTTGTCTAAGGACAGATTCACACGGTCTCTTTGTAAAGACACATCTATGTTACTCCTTTCACTCCCACACCTTCTTGGCGGTAGGACGGCTCCCCCCGGCACAGCACCTGGCACAAAACCCCCCTATGCACATACACACACACCTGCACTTACCCTGCACTCCGCTGCACACACACACACACACCTCCCGCACACTAACACCCCCCTCCACATCCCTGCCATGCTACTTGCAGTTGCCCCGCCCCTGCCATCCCAGCCGGCTGGCAGCACTCACTCCTCACATGCTTCCCCATGCCTTGCGTTTCCTTGCTGCCCCCTCTGTAGCCTTCCCTCAACCTGCCTTTTCTCCCCTGCCTTGCATTGACTTGCTCACCCATCCCCCACCTGACTTCCTTTCACATTCGTCTAGCTCTGGCCTCACCTTTCCTTTTCCTTCTAGGACCCTCATTGCCCTGCCTCGCCTCGCCAAGCAAGGCCACACAGAGCAGTTGGTCCTGGCCGCTTTTGTGTACCAGCAGTCCTCGAATGTACTTCTCACCTGCCTTGCCTATCCTTGCCTTGCCTTGGCAACACAACAGTTTCCTTGCCTTGCCCTGCTAGCTCTCTGGAGCCTTGCATTCCTTTGCACGTCCATGCCCCGCCCTTGACCTGCCTACTGCTTTCCTCCAGGGCCTTGGATTGCCGAGCCCTTCTTGTTTCTGCCTGGCCACCCATCAGTGGACTTCCCTTCCTACGGCCAGCCTTGCCTCTAACGTCTGGGCCTTCTCTTGCCTACCACTCTATTTGCTTTCCCCTCACTGCTCTGGCCTTGCTTACCTCTCCCTTGACTTGCCCACAATTGCCTGCACTTGCTTTGCAGCGCCTTGCCTGCATGGAAGGCGAGGGCAAGAGTGGTAGGCAGGGCAAAGCAAAGCCAGCAAGTTGTAGGTAGTGCAAGGCAAGGCAGCAGAGGCAAAGGAAGCAGAGCAAGGGTAGCTTAAGAAGAACTAGACAAGGTACTGAAGGCAAGGCAAGGCCAAGAGACTCGGAGTGCCTTTCCTTGCCAAGGCAAGGACATAGTGCCACTGTTGCTGGAGCAGATGTTAAGGTAGCATTGGGAGGAATAGTCCGGCAAGACATTTCTCTTCTGGCCCCTGGGCGTGTAGGGGCAACTGTTGGATCTATTCTATACTGGAGGTGGATCAGTGGATGGATGTGTTGTATTTTGGAGGAGGGGATGCCGTTTCTTTGGAGATGGGCTTGTAGTTGCTCTCTTTGGCAAGGAGAGCAGGTTTGGATGTGCACATCAGGTGCTCTTAGGGATTTTAAAGGCTTTTCCCAAGAGGCAGAGCTCTCTCTGGCTTAGAGCTGTTGAGCTGTCCGTGGGAATGCAAAGGCCAAGCTTGTGAGCCTTTTGTCCTGGTGCCTTTAGTGTGTGAGCAGTCCGTGGTGCCGTTGTCTTGGGATCCTGACTCTGGGAGAGGGAAGGCTTAGGATGGTAGCTAGAGCTGAGAAGGAAAGTGCTGAGAACAGCGTGTGTGCTGCTAGTTTGAGGGGTGCAGTTGAAGTTGCAGGCAGCAAGATCTTCCTCAGCCCGCACTGTTTTGAGCTCTGTTTTTGCCAGATGGTTTCAAGTTGGTGGGCAGAATCTGCGAGAGGGCAAAGATTGGTTTGGGCCAAAGAGGTTTGTCTGCCTCTTGGAGTGCGGTATAAAGAAGAGTCCGCTCTTGGAAGGGGAAGATGAGGGAAATCTTTTTCTCCTGAGGTGCTGTTGATTTGAGTGCAGGGACGTTTGCAACTTGCCTCTGCCCTTGGGGTGGTTTCGAGCAGCGCCAGGCGCTTGGCCTTCTTTTGCAAGTCGTCAGCGCCATCGTGTGCTTGTTTCGAGGAGCGCTGACAGTGCCGGGGAAAAGCCAAGCGCTTTGCTGGCGCCGCCCCAAGTCGTGTGCGAGCAGTTGCTGGAAGAGCTCCGCTGTGCATCCTGCCTCTTGGAGACACAAAAGAATGTGATCCTGCGCGTAGCGGGGAAGCAAGAGGAATCTTTTCATTGTTGGCTGTGCAGTTACTAAGCGGCAAAAGTCAAGGCAGCTGCAGCACGGCCTCTTTCTTTCAGAACCTTTTCTGTGCCATCATGAACATGCTCAACATGCAACTCGCACCCACTGAACTGCATCAAAGGTCCTGGAGAGACGCACTTTCCTTCAAGCTCTAGGTACCATCCTACCCTCCACCTCTCGCCAATCCCAAAGCCCTTCCGAACATGCAGCAGCTGCACGCAGAGAACAAGTGCTAGAAGAAGGCGTTGGCCTTCAGAGTCCCTCTAAAGTCTGTAAACTAGGCGAAACATTGCAGTGACCAGCACTTTCCTTCGCAACTATCTACAGAGCGTCATCACATTCTCTCAGAGTGGCTAAGTCCACCCTTGCAGCACAGCAGCGTTTCTAGCCACAGTTCGGACTGAGAGATGGGCCAGGTGAGAAAGCATTTGTTGACTATCCCTCGTCTCTGGAAGACTTGATACTCGCAGCGCAATCACGTGCACACACCTTCAGTGTGGCCAAGTTCAAGCCAGCTAGAGCTCACAGAGACGGGAGAGGCAGGAGAGAAGCCGTTCCAAAAGTACCGTGTACTTAGGGCAGCATTCAAACTGCACAGCACTCTACAGCACTGTAGACCGTGGCTTCTCTGACAAGACGTGCCATCCCATTGTTGGCTCTCGCAGCTCGCTTGCTAGCTGCTCTCCTGAAGAAAAGAACTAGGAGGAAAAGCCAATGCTGGGCTGCACCTTCCCCTTGCCTCACGTAAAGCCACTTCAACTCCCCGCTGCACTCTCTACTTCCCCTCTCCTTGGCATCGACCACTGTGTTTTCTGCATCTCGGAGCTGAAAGGTAAGCGCCAGTGTTCCCAGGGATGCTTGGAAGAGGGAGAAGTAGTAGCACAAGTAGCTGCCGTTGAATTTCCTCCTTCTCAATGCTAACGTGAAGTCGGCAGGCAGGCGAGTGCCAGCCACGCTCCTTTCTCAGTTTGTACGCTGCGGACACGAGCCCGGTGCTCGGCGCCTTCGTTCGGCCTCTTTAGTAGCCATGTCGCGCTTTCATTCTGCCGGAGTCGAAGCGCCGTCTACTTGTGGCACAAAGAGCACGGTGCCGGCAGCCAAATGCTCCAGCCGACTGCTTCTGCCGACACACGCCTGGGCTATGCACTTTGCCTCTCAGCGCCATACAGCAGCACATTCGCTCTAAATGTAAAGGGAAAGATTCTCGGCTACGTCTGGTACAGAGAACAGCTTTAGTTCAACGGGCTTACCCAGAGCATGCCCCCGACGCGTGGGAACTTGTATTTGCACCACATCCCAGTCGCAGTCCTCTTTCCTTTATAGGCAGCACAGCGCCGGCAGATGGCGGTGCTTCTCTGCACCTGCCTTCTCACTTCCAAGTAGCACAGCGCACATTAGAGCCTTGCAGGGAGAGAAGACGCGGATAGGCGTCTAGCACAGAAGAACGTGGCAGGGCGAAAAGGTGTTCTTCTTTTGTCTTTCTCGTCGCCCAGAGTGTGCTGCTGTGTTGAAAGTCTTGGCCAGCGAAAAGCTACACCAGCAAGTGTTTCTCTCCTGATGCATTGCGCTGAGCGAGAGCTGAGGAAAATCCTTGCACAGCACACTGTGGATGCGTGCAGTACACACGCTGAAGAGCGGCACGGCTAAAAGTCATCGCTGGGCTTCAGTTCTGTCCAGAGCACAGAAGGCGAAGAACGAAGCAGCTGGGCACCGGCTGCATGTACATAGTGGAGCGAATTTCACATGTCCAGCCAAGAGCTGCTTCACAAGCAGATTCAGCTCAGAATGCTCTGGCTGCTTCACAAAGGAAGGTGCTGTGTTGCACTCCTGGACACTACCTGGTCAGTAGCAGTTTCTTACACCTTCAATGCTGCAGAGTCCATGCAGCTGGAGCACCCCCAGAAGGACGCGTCCAGCTAGAAGGCGTTCTTCAAGTACCCCCCTCTTCCAAGTAGCCTTGAAACTGAGCACAACACACTGCGGCTCGGCAGCTTCCTTCTCAGAGAGACGTGCCGTCACATTATGCACTCTCGCAGCTCAGTTGCCCGCTTGCAGCAGCTGCTCCCAAAGAAAAAAGCTCCAGAAGTAAAAGCAACTGCTGGGCTGCCCTTTCCCCTTGCCTCACGTGAAGCACCAGAAACTGTCCGCTGCACTCTCGATTTCCATTCTCCGTCGCATCCACCACTGAAATGTCTGCATCTCGAAGAATAAACCCCGGCACAATTCTTTCCAGGGAAAGCTGGAAGAGAAATAGGTAGCAGCACAGGTAGCTGCAAGTTTCCGACTGCTAACGTGAATCCGAAAACAAGCGAGTGGCAGGCACGCTTCCTCTTGCAGCCTGTGCGATGCCCACACCAGCTCCGTGCTCTGCCTTCGTTCTTACGCTCGTCGTAGCAGGTCGCACTTTCGTTTTGCTGGAGACGAGCCGTCGTCTACTTCTCGCGCAGAGAGCGCGGTGCCGGCAGCCAAATGCTGCAGGCTGCTGCTTCTACCGAAACACGCCTGGGCTATGCAATTTCTCTCTAGCGCTAGGTAGCACAACATTCTGTCTGCGTTGTGGTCTTTATCTTAAGGGAAAGATTCTCGGCTACGGCTCGCCCAGAGAACTGTTCCGGGACAATACATGTGTTTTATTACCCCTTCTCGCAAGAAGACTGTGGTGCTGCGTTGGAACTGTTGGCTAGTTCATCATGTGCTTCCCTCCTGATGCATTTTGCTGAGCGAGAGCTGAGGAAAATCCGTGCACTGCGCACTGTGGATGCGTGCAGTATACACGCAGAAGAGCGGCAAAGCTCCTAGACATCGCACACACCAGCCCAGTGGCCTGGGGCTGCGTTCTTCTCCCTTACCGGCGCTGGACAGAACTGAAGCATTCAGCTTTGGCTCTCTTCAGTGTGTGTGTACTGCACGCATCCACAGTGCGCAGTGCGCGGATTTTCCTCAGCGCTACGTGCAAGTACAGCCTTTCTGCTTCGCAGAGCCCAACTGTCCGCACAAGCTCTCGCTCAGAGAAATGTGTCAGGAGAGAAGCACTTGCTGCATTAGCCTTCCGCTGGCCAACAGTTCCAACGCAGCACATAGTCTTACTGCGAGAAGGGGTAATAAAACGCACGCTTTCAGCACAGCAGCACAATCTGGGCGACGAGGAGGACAAAAGAAGACCATCTTTTCGTCTTTGCACGATTTTCTCTGCCACACATCTATCCACGTCTTTGCTCCCTGCAAGGCTCGAATGTGCGCGGTGCTACTTGGAAGTGAGAAGGCAGGTGCAGAGAAGCACTGCCATCTGCCGGCGCTGTGCAGGCTGTAAAGGAAAGAAGACTACCCCTGGAATGCGGTGCAAATACAAGTTCCCACGCGTCGGGGTAAGCGCCGGGTAAGCCCGTTGAACTAGAGCTGTTCTCGGTGCCAGACGTAGCTGAGACTCTTTCCCTTTACATTCAGGCTACAAAGCAAAGAGAATGTGGTGCTACCAAGGGCAGCGAAGGAAAGTGCACAGCCCAGGTGTGTTTCGGAAGGGACAGCAACCTGGAGCGTTTCTCTGGAGGGTTTCTCTGCCGGCGTGCCCTCTGTGCGACAAGATGACGACGGTTCGACGCCGGCAGAATGAAAAGAACGAAATGGTACGAAGAGCATAAGAATGAAGGCAGAAGCACCTAGCTGGTGTGTGCATAGCACAGGCTGCAAGAGGAAGCGTGGCTGCCACTCGCTTGTTTTCAGATTCACATTAGCAGTTGAAAACAGAAAGTTCAACTTGCAGCTACATGTGCTGCTACCTATTTCTCTTCCAGCTTTCCCTGGAAAGAATTGTGCCGGGGTTTATGCTTCGAGATGCAGACATTACAGTGGTAGATCCAACGGAGAATGGAAATAGAGAGTGCATCTGAGAAGGAAGCTGCCGAGCCGCAGTGTGTTGTGCTCAGTTTCAAGGCAGCTTGGAGCAGGGGGGTACTTGAAGAACGCCTTCTAGCTGGACGCGTCCTTCTGGGCGTGCTCCAGCTGCATGGACTCTGCAGCATTGAAGGTGTAAGAAACTGCTACTGACCAGGTAGTGTCCAGGAGTGCAACACAGCACCTTCCTTTGTGAAGCAGCCAGAGCATTCTGAGCTGAATCTGCTTGTGAAGCAGCTCTTGGCTGCACATGTGAAATTCGCTCCACTAAGTACATGCAGCCGGTGCCCAGCTGCTTCGTTCTTCGCCTTCTGTGCTCTGGACAGAACTGAAGCCCAGCGATGACTTTTAGCCGTGCCGCTCTTCAGCGCGAACACTGCACGCGGCCACAGTGCGCTGTGCACGGATTTTCCTCAGCTCGACGTACAATCATTTTCTTGCTGTTTCACAGGGTCCACACTGTCCGCGTAGCTCTCGCTCAGCGAAATGCGTCAGGAGAGAAACACTTGCTGGAGTAGCTTTTCGCTGGCCAAGACTTTCAACACAGCAGCACAATTCGGGCAAGAAGAAGGAGAAAGGAAGAAGATCTTTTCGCCCTGCCACGTTCTTCTGTGCGAGACGCCTATCCGCGTCTTCTCTCCCTGCAAGGCTCTAATGTGCGCGGTGCTACTTGGAAGTGAGAAGGCAGGTGCAGAGAAGCGCTGCCATCTGACGGCGCTGTGCAGCCTGTAAAGGAAAGAGGACTGCCACAGAAATGTGGTGCAAATACAAGTTCCCACGCGTCGGGGGCAAGCTCCGGTTAAGCCCGTTAAAATAAAGCTGTTCTCTGTGCCTGACGTAGCCGAGAAGCTTTCCGCAAAGATGCTGGCTACAAAGCAAACAGAATGTGGTACTACTTCAGCGCTAGAGAGAAATTGCATAGCCCAGGCGTGTTTCGGCAGAAGCAGCAGCCTGCAGCATTTGGCTGCCGGCACCGTGCTCTCTGCGCGAGAAGTAGACGACGGCTCGTCTCCAGCCAAACGAAAGCGCGACCTGCTACGAAGGGCGTAAGAATGAAGGCAGAGCACGGAGCTGGTGTGTGCATCGCACAGGCTGCAAGAGGAAGCGTGGCTGCCACGCGCTTGTTTTCGGATTCACGTTAGCAGCTCGGAAACTTAATGTCCAACTTGCAGCTACTTGTGCTGATACCTATTTCTCTCGCAGCTTTCCCTGGAAAGAACTACGATTACGTTAATGTTTCGCCATACGGCGGAGAAAGGAAATAGAGAGTGCAGCGGACAGTTTCAGGTGCTTGACGTGAGGCAAGGGGAAAGGGGAGCCCAGCAGTGACTTTTCCTTCTGGAGCCTTTTTCTTTGGGAGCAGCTGCTGCAAGCGGGCAACTGAGCTGCGAGAGTGCATAATGTGAGACGGCACGTCTATCTGAGAAGAAAGCTGCCGAGCCGCAGTGTGTTGTGCTCAGTTTCAAGGCTACTTGGAAGAGGGGGGTACTTGAAGAACGCCTTCTAGCTGGACGCGTCCTTCTGGGCGTGCTCCAGCTGCATGGACTCTGCAGCATTGAAGGTGTAAGAAACTGCTTCTGGCCAGGTAGTGTCCAGGAGTGCAACACAGCACCTTCCTTTGTGAAGCAGCCAGAGCATTCTGAGCTGAATCTGCTTGTGAAGCAGCTCTTGGCTGGACATGTGAAATTCGCTCCACTATGTACATGCAGCCGGTGCCCAGCTGCTTCGTTCTTCGCCTTCTGTGCTCTGGACAGAACTGAAGCCCAGCGATGACTTTTAGCCGTGCCGCTCTTCAGCGTGTGTACTGCACGCATCCACAGTGTGCTGTGCAAGGATTTTCCTCAGCTCTCGCTCAGCGCAATGCATCAGGAGAGAAACACTTGCTGGTGTAGCTTTTCGCTGGCCAAGACTTTCAACACAGCAGCACACTCTGGGCGACGAGGAAGACAAAAGAACACCTTTTCGCCCTGCCACGTTCTTCTGGGCGAGACGCCTATCCGCGTCTTCTCTCGCTGCAAGGCTCTAATGTGCGCGGTGCTACTTGGAAGTGAGAAGGCAGGTGCAGAGAGCACCGCGATCTGCCGGCGCTGTGTAGCCTGTAAAGGAAAGAGGACTGCGACTGGAATGTGGTGCAAATACAAGTTCCCACGCGTCGGGGGCATGCTCTGGGTAAGCCCGTTGAACTAAAGCTGTTCTCTGTACCAGACGTAGCCGAGAATCTTTCCCTTTACATTTAGAGCGAATGTGCTGCTGTATGGCGCTGAGAGGCAAAGTGCATAGCCCAGGCGTGTGTCGGCAGAAGCAGTCGGCTGGAGCATTTGGCTGCCGGCACCGTGCTCTTTGTGCCACAAGTAGACGGCGCTTCGACTCCGGCAGAATGAAAGCGCGACAATGGCTACTAAAGAGGCCGAACGAAGGCGCCGAGCACCGGGCTCGTGTCCGCAGCGTACAAACTGAGAAAGGAGCGTGGCTGGCGCTCGCCTGCCTGCCGACTTCACGTTAGCATTGAGAAGGAGGAAGTTCAACGGCAGCTACTTGTGCTACTACTTCTCCCTCTTCCAAGCATCCCTGGGAACACTGGCGCTTACCTTTCAGCTCCGAGATGCAGAAAACACAGTGGTCGATGCCAAGGAGAGGGGAAGTAGAGAGTGCAGCGAGGAGTTGAAGTGGCTTTACGTGAGGCAAGGGGAAGGTGCAGCCCAGCATTGGCTTTTCCTCCTAGTTCTTTTCTTCAGGAGAGCAGCTAGCAAGCGAGCTGCGAGAGCCAACAATGGGATGGCACGTCTTGTCAGAGAAGCCACGGTCTACAGTGCTGTAGAGTGCTGTGCACAGTTTGAATGCTGCTGTAAGTACACGGTACTTTTGGAACGGCTTCTCTCCTGCCTCTCCTGTCTCTGTGAGCTCTAGCTGGCTTGAACTTGGCCACACTGAAGGTGTGTGCACGCAATTGCGCTGCGAGTATCAAGTCTTCCAGAGACGAGGGATAGTCAACAAATGCTTTCTCACCTGGCCCATCTCTCAGTCCGAACTGTGGCTGGAAACGCTGCTGTGCTGCAAGGGTGGACTTAGCCACTCTGAGAGAATGTGATGACGCTCTGTAGATAGTTGCGAAGGAAAGTGCTGGTCACTGCAATGTTTCGCCTAGTTTACAGACTTTAGAGGGACTCTGAAGGCCAACGCCTTCTTCTAGCACTTGTTCTCTGCGTGCAGCTGCTGCATGTTCGGAAGGGCTTTGGGATTGGCGAGAGGTGGAGGGTAGGATGGTACCTAGAGCTTGAAGGAAAGTGCGTCTCTCCAGGACCTTTGATGCAGTTCAGTGGGTGCGAGTTGCATGTTGAGCATGTTCATGATGGCACAGAAAAGGTTCTGAAAGAAAGAGGCCGTGCTGCAGCTGCCTTGACTTTTGCCGCTTAGTAACTGCACAGCCAACAATGAAAAGATTCCTCTTGCTTCCCCGCTACGCGCAGGATCACATTCTTTTGTGTCTCCAAGAGGCAGGATGCACAGCGGAGCTCTTCCAGCAACTGCTCGCACACGACTTGGGGCGGCGCCAGCGAAGCGCTTGGCTTTTTCCCCGGCACTGTCAGCGCTCCTCGAAACAAGCACACGATGGCGCTGACGACTTGCAAAAGAAGGCCAAGCGCCAGGCGCTGCTCGAAACCACCCCAAGGGCAGAGGCAAGTTGCAAACGTCCCTGCACTCAAATCAACAGCACCTCAGGAGAAAAAGATTTCCCTCATCTTCCCCTTCCAAGAGCGGACTCTTCTTTATACCGCACTCCAAGAGGCAGACAAACCTCTTTGGCCCAAACCAATCTTTGCCCTCTCGCAGATTCTGCCCACCAACTTGAAACCATCTGGCAAAAACAGAGCTCAAAACAGTGCGGGCTGAGGAAGATCTTGCTGCCTGCAACTTCAACTGCACCCCTCAAACTAGCAGCACACACGCTGTTCTCAGCACTTTCCTTCTCAGCTCTAGCTACCATCCTAAGCCTTCCCTCTCCCAGAGTCAGGATCCCAAGACAATGGCACCACGGACTGCTCACACACTAAAGGCACCAGGACAAAAGGCTCACAAGCTTGGCCTTTGCATTCCCACGGACAGCTCAACAGCTCTAAGCCAGAGAGAGCTCTGCCTCTTGGGAAAAGCCTTTAAAATCCCTAAGAGCACCTGATGTGCACATCCAAACCTGCTCTCCTTGCCAAAGAGAGCAACTACAAGCCCATCTCCAAAGAAACGGCATCCCCTCCTCCAAAATACAACACATCCATCCACTGATCCACCTCCAGTACAGAATAGATCCAACAGTTGCCCCTACACGCCCAGGGGCCAGAAGAGAAATGTCTTGCCGGACTATTCCTCCCAATGCTACCTTAACATCTGCTCCAGCAACAGTGGCACTATGTCCTTGCCTTGGCAAGGAAAGGCACTCCGAGTCTCTTGGCCTTGCCTTGCCTTCAGTACCTTGTCTAGTTCTTCTTAAGCTACCCTTGCTCTGCTTCCTTTGCCTCTGCTGCCTTGCCTTGCACTACCTACAACTTGCTGGCTTTGCTTTGCCCTGCCTACCACTCTTGCCCTCGCCTTCCATGCAGGCAAGGCGCTGCAAAGCAAGTGCAGGCAATTGTGGACAAGTCAAGGGAGAGGTAAGCAAGGCCAGAGCAGTGAGGGGAAAGCAAATGGAGTGGTAGGCAAGAGAAGGCCCAGACGTTAGAGGCAAGGCTGGCCGTAGGAAGGGAAGTCCACTGATGGGTGGCCAGGCAGAAACAAGAAGGGCTCGGCAATCCAAGGCCCTGGAGGAAAGCAGTAGGCAGGTCAAGGGCGGGGCATGGACGTGCAAAGGAATGCAAGGCTCCAGAGAGCTAGCAGGGCAAGGCAAGGAAACTGTTGTGTTGCCAAGGCAAGGCAAGGATAGGCAAGGCAGGTGAGAAGTACATTCGAGGACTGCTGGTACACAAAAGCGGCCAGGACCAACTGCTCTGTGTGGCCTTGCTTGGCGAGGCGAGGCAGGGCAATGAGGGTCCTAGAAGGAAAAGGAAAGGTGAGGCCAGAGCTAGACGAATGTGAAAGGAAGTCAGGTGGGGGATGGGTGAGCAAGTCAATGCAAGGCAGGGGAGAAAAGGCAGGTTGAGGGAAGGCTACAGAGGGGGCAGCAAGGAAACGCAAGGCATGGGGAAGCATGTGAGGAGTGAGTGCTGCCAGCCGGCTGGGATGGCAGGGGCGGGGCAACTGCAAGTAGCATGGCAGGGATGTGGAGGGGGGTGTTAGTGTGCGGGAGGTGTGTGCGTGTGTGTGCAGCGGAGTGCAGGGTAAGTGCAGGTGTGTGTGTATGTGCATAGGGGGGTTTTGTGCCAGGTGCTGTGCCGGGGGGAGCCGTCCTACCGCCAAGAAGGTGTGGGAGTGAAAGGAGTAACATAGATGTGTCTTTACAAAGAGACCGTGTGAATCTGTCCTTAGACAAGGCTAGGAATTTACTGGTAGGGGCGTAACAGAAGAAAGTCTTAGTTCTAGAAACTGTTACTAATCGACAGAGACTGTTGCTTAGCCAAGGCCGTGTTAAATTCCTGAACCTAGAGCAAGGCAGCAAAGACTTAATAGCATTAGGAATAGTTTCGTTTTCTTCCTTTTCCATACCAAGAGGGGGGTGCATATTAGAGGGGAGCATAGAGTAGGCAGTTCCGGAAGTCTGTAATTCCCGAGTACCTCCGAGGGTGCTGTTGCCAGGAACTTCGCATCAAAAGGGGGCTGCGTCCCGCAATCAGTTGAGAGACTCCATGGCAAAAGCCCCATGGCCTCTCCCTGTAGTTGAAGAATGTCACAGGCCTCCTCTGTCTCCTTTTTGGTGGATGAAGAAAGTCAGAAAGCAACACTTCTGCCAGAACTCTCCAAGATGCCCCCTTTGCTCCCAGTGACTCCATCACTGGCCGGGAAGCTGTCTTTTCTCCCAGAGGAGTTTGAGATACAGTTAAAAGCCGTGTGGCAGAGAAAAAAGGCAATAATTGGTTTACAAGGGATGGCAAACAAGAGATACCAGAAGCTTTGGCCCTACCAATAGTAAAAGAACTCCGTGAAGAGAGTCCTTGCACCTCCTGAGGATTGCCAGAAGCCTTCCTCATGCTGGATGGTGCTGGGGGTCTTTTTAGACTGGCAGAACGAGCTGTTGAAGGTTGCTTGATCTGTGCTAAAGCAAACAGCCAAGTTACAAAGTAACTTGCCAGGGGAGGGAGGCCTTGGGCTGCAGGTCCCTTCCAAAGATGCCAGGTGGATTTTCCTGAGATGCCCCAAGTGGGAAGGCTTCATGTCTTCTGGTAATGGTATTGTCAGCTAGCAAGGTGGCCAGAAGCATTTCCAACTGCTTCAGCAACGACAGGATCAGGTATTAAGGCATTTTTGGAACAAATCATTCCAAGATACAGCATTGTAGAAGCAATAGACTCAGATAGGGGAACTCATTTTACAGGAAAGATCCTTCAAGGGGTTTTGGCTTCTTTAGGAACACAATGGAACCTCCATAGGCCCTGGCACCCCCAGAGCTCAGCTCGGGTAGAAAACAATGAATAGAGAAATAAACACCTTTTGAAGCTGGTAATAGAAACCAAGATGCCATGGCTAGGGCTTTGGACATTGGCTTTGGCGAGAATGAGAGCCCGAGCCAGAAGAGAGATTCCGTTCTCCCCCTTTCCGTCGTTGTTATGAATTACCCGGCTAAGTCTCAACCTAGTGGGGGAGTAGAGGTAAGTGATGTATATTTAAAACCATCTGTGGCCAGGATACTGCTTCTTGTGAAACCCCTTCAACAGGAAGCTCAGCTGGCACAAGCCCCACCTTTGGACTTTGCTGCTTGTAACATCCAACCAGGAGATTGAGTCCTAGTTAAGGAGTAGAAAGAAGCGCCAGTGGTTCTGAAATGGCGTGGCCCATTCCAAGTGTCACTGACGACAGAAACAGCCGTGAAGACAGCTGGACACAGGTGGACCCGTCACTCTCGGGTCAAGGTCTCTGAAGCCTCAGAGATTTGCACATCTCAGCTGGAGGAGAAGGCCGGGAGGCTGTGACTGACACTCTGCAGGAGTGGGCCGGAGCAGTAGCCAGTGCTTCGACATCAGAGGAAGCCCTGCGTGCCTACCCACAGACCACCTGCTGAAATAGTCTCTATGCGCATCCCTCCTCTAGAATCTCCACTCACTGGGGCGCTAATACTTGCTGGATTCTTTTATGTTAAGTGGTTTCTGTGTCTTCAATTGCCACAGGTGCTGCAGAAGACAACGGGAAAATTAGACTAGCTAATTAGATCACATTATTAAAATATTTTCCTTACTAGTTCTACTTTTATATGGTCAGCTAAGTTTAGGCCAGGAGTGGGAGAATCAATTTGCAGCCTTCTTAGCAGAAGAAGTAGCAAAAGTTTTTCACCTTAGCAATTGCTGGCTCTGTGGAGGGCCTGGAGGATCTGAAGAGTGCCTGTGGTTGGCTAGCCCAGCTGAACCTAAGTGGTGGCTCAACACCTGACATCAGGTCCATACTAGGACGGGATTTTGGGCCAAAGAAGGAAGTCCATGGCTATAGGAGAAGGTTTCACGAAGGATGTCTGGACTTCAGGTGGCTCTCTTGAAAGCTGTTTATTGCATAGGCAAAGTTACAGCATTTCAGGGAGTGGCTATCCAGAGCCAGCCCTAGAGCTGCCAGCTCCAGCTGTAGGCATACCTGAAGCCGCTTGCTGTTCAAGTTACAGAGCATTCTATACTTTTCTTTGCAGAGTATCTTAGCACGTAACAACCAATAAGCACCATACACAACACCTTTACATTGGCCTATAGCCTATCATAGCTACTACCATCACCATATTATAGTCATTATTATCCAATCACAAGAGTAAGTTACAATTTAAGCTTCCAGTGGAAAATTCTTAGACCTTTCTTCTTCTTGCTACATCAACATTTCTTGTTTGCCTGCCATATCTTTCTTTTTGGGAAAGACACCTTTTCTATTCACTTATGCTCTTCTTGAGACTTACTTGGTGAAAAACATGTCTTTGTTTGTAATCACATACCTTTGTCCTGCTCCTAAAAATCTCCTTCCAACTCATCTCCAACCTTTGCCTTCTCAGTTACTCAGCGATCACTGTTTCAGCAAAACATCTTTTCTTCTATATCAAAACTTGCTTTCATTTCTACCTCATCCCCAGCTTCTACATTCTCAGACCTTTCTGCCAAGCCTACATACCTGTGAAACTTTCTTACCAAACTTTCATCCTCCCCAACACATGGCCACTTCATTCTTCTCCAACAGGCACTTAATGCCTAAACAGGACAGGGCGGGTCTATGTAGGAAAAGGCGTTTGTCAATTGACTTTCCCTCTGGCTTTAAACAATTGGGTTTGGACCCACAATTGCCCTCCTTACAATTGTTCCAAATATCAAGACAATTGCAATCAAAGAGCTGTTCAGCTCACTAATGGTAGCTGCGTAAGGTGTTCTTACCACACTTACCAAAAACATTTGGAAGCCTGTAAAGCAATGGGGAGGGACAAGGGGGTTTTTTGACCACCTATTTTTAAGCTGTCCCCACAAAAATCCCACAAGTAGAAGACATGTTGTTTGTGATTATCAGTGGGAATGGCAACAGCGGATTGGAACTCAAAGCCTTTTAGTGAGTTCTGCTCCAAATCCAAGCAAGCAACTTGCAGATGTAAATGTAGATGGGAACCCTGTGTGGGAGCTTGGAAATGCAAATGCTGTGACCCTTATGGTGGGGCAGCTATTGTTGGAGGACCGTTAGGCCCGGGAATCCTGCTGTATTTTGACCCACCAATTGATGACCAAGGGTAGGAAGGCCCCTTTGCTAATGGAACACGGGCTTTGAAAGGACATGATTGGATTTGTGGCCAACATGCTTAGCTCAGGTTACCTCCAAACTGGTCAGGGATATGGTGTATATCTTAGACCATTGTTCTTTTTGCTACTACAAATTCAGGGAAATCGCTTAGGAATCAAAATCTGTGATGATTTAATTAGAGAAAAGCAGTCAGCTGATGCAGCCTTGGCTGCAGGGAGCACCCCAGAACGGGGAAAAGATGAATGGCCACCAGAACAAGTTACGCAACATGATGGACCAGCCACTTGGAAACCTAAGGAATTAATCCCAGATGCCTGGAAACCCATTTATCATTTGAATGAGATAATTAGGGTACAAGCTGTCTCAGAAATAATTACCAACCAGCCAGCCACAGCTCTTGAGCGTCTTGCTGAGCAACCCACTTCAATGAGGAAAGTGGTATTTTCAACATTGGATGGTATTAGATTATCTGTTAGCAGAAGAAGGAGGAGTTTGTGGGAAATTAAATGACTCGAGCTGCTGTTTGCAAGCAGATGACAGGGGAAAAGTGGTCAAATAACAGAGGAAATAACCTCAGCTCATGGACCTGTCCAAGTGTTGAAAAGATGGTAATGGGACATGTTTTCATGGTTAACTGGCCAGCTATGGGCTAAATGAATACCATTTCTCCTCTTCTATGCTATAGCAACTCTAATCTTTTGACCATGCATGACACCATGCTGGGTGCAGCTCTTTCAGCAGGTGGTCAAGGGGATGCTGCTAGCAGCCATGCCTACCTGATCCAGAAATGACTAGAAAAGGACAGAAAAGGATGTCACTGCAAATAATAGCAAAAGCCCAGAAGACTCAAGAAGAAAAAATTAAATCAATGGTAATTAAGGTTTGTAAAGACAAATACAGATTAAATAAAAAGAGGAGGGATTAAAAAGAATGAGATGGATGAGTCTTTACAAACAGACCGTGTGAATTGGCCTGTAGACAAGGCTAGGAACTTACGGGGAGTGAAGTAACAGAAGAAAGTATTAGTTCTCTAAAACTGTTACTAATCATCAGAGACTGTTGATTAATCAAGGCCGTGTTAAATTCCTGAACCCAGAGCAAGGCAACAAAGACTTAATAGAATTAGGAATGGTTTCTTTTTCTTTCTTTTCGATGCCAAATGGGGGGTGCATATTAGAGGAGGGCATAGAGTAGGCAGTTCTGGAAGTCTGTATCTCCCGAATACCTCAGCCAGTGGGGAAGAGGGTGCTGTGGCCGGGAACTTGACATCAAAAGGGGGCTGCATCCCGCAACCGTTTGACAGACCCCATGGGAAAAGCCCCATGGACTCTCCCTGTAGTCGAAGAATGTTGCAGGACTCCTCTGTCTCCTTTTCGGACATCAACCTCAGGCATGGTGGATTAATTTTCCCCAACGGCAGCGACCTGCTGCGTGGTCTCCGTGCTCCTCCCCAGCCCCCCGGGAGGTGTCAAATAGTTGCCGGCGGCTCCCACCGCGCGTTACAGACGGCTGCGCGGCGCCGGGGCTGCTCGCAGTGCTCCCCTGCCCCGCCAGGGCTGGCCGCGGGCTGCGGAGCCACCTCGCCACCGGCGCGGCCAGGGCCGGGGCCCTTCTCGACAGCAGCCGAGGGGCTGCGGAGCGGGCGGCTGCGGGACGATCAGCTCTTTTATGCCGCGCGGTGCTGCCGCCTCCATCTAGCTCCCCATCGCGCCGCCGGCCGACCCCGCCTGGCGCGTTCACGCTCGGCCGCGCTCGCCGCCCGCCCAGCCTCGCCGGAAGCTCTCCCGCCCGGGCCGTGCCCCGGCTCCGCCTGCGGCTCGGCAGGGCCCGGCCGCACGCGTGCTGCGTGGCTCGGAGCACCCGCGTTGCGCCGCAGGCGACGGGGAAGGCGGGGCGGGCCGGCGCCATCGTGGTAGCGCGAGGAGAGGAGCGCCCGGGCGGGGCGGCGAGTGGCGCGGCGGTGAGCGCTTCTGCTTGCTGTCGCTCGGCTGCCGCCCACGGCAGGTGCCGTGTGACCCCGCGGAGCGGCGGGGCCGGCCGGGCGGTGCGCGGCGAGGCTTTCGGCCAGCGGCGGCCGCAGCGACAGTCTGCTGGCACTGCCCGTGCCGGTGGAGAGAGCGGGGATCCGAGGCCGGCCTTCCTAGGGTAACGAGGGGCGACCGCCTTTGCCGCGCTGCCCTCCGTGCAGCACGTGGCCGATTCCGGCGAACCCGGGGTCTCCGCAGCGGCGCGGGCGGGAGGGAGTGGGGAGCGCGCTCGGTGCTCTGCCGGCCGCTCCCGCCCAGCGCTGCGCTCCGCCGAGGCGTTTTCCCGCCCGTCCTGGGAAGGACATAAGGGACCCCGGAGTCGGAGCTTAGCTGTCAGGGGGAACAACTTCCCTCCATTGGCGACCTCCTTTTCCCTCTGATTCAGCTACCTTGTGGTAGGTGC
The DNA here is from genome assembly GCF_965178545.1 of Coloeus monedula. NCBI lineage: Eukaryota > Metazoa > Chordata > Aves > Passeriformes > Corvidae > Coloeus > Coloeus monedula. Next base: position 12,938 of record NW_028120614.1, on the reverse strand, counting down.
GATGGTGCTGAAGAAGGGTGGCGGCTTGGCACAGTTGCTGTCATAGGTGGTGCGAGAGCTCCACGCAAGCAGCTTTGAGTGGCATGTGCGAGGGTAGGAAGGTACGGCACCCACAGCTGAAGGTAAAAAAAGTCAGGGCATGTCATCAGCCGCAATCGTGCTAAGTTGTTCATCTTTGCAAACTGCTTGCCGAGTTGTTCCTTTTCTTAGGTAATGGGGGTTTGTATCAACCAGAACTGCATATGGTCAGTATTTGCAGAGAAGGTTACGTGGACTGTTGTTGAAGTGAGTGTAGCAGTTTCTATGGCATTCTGCAAAAAAAGGGACAGGTCTCTCTGCGTTCCCCAATTCTTAACAAAAATGAAGTTAACAAAGCCCTGAAAAGAGGTTTTACAAAACTTCAGGGATTTTTTCCTACGAGTACTGTGGAGACAACCGTAGTCACCTTGTCTTTCCAAAAGTGAAGGTTACATCTTTTTGTCCAAGAGCATCAAGTGCTTTTGATCAGCGTTTGTGTGCATGCATTAGCCTTGTTCTTGTTCTTCCTTGGAGAACTTTTACAATACTCAGATGATCTGTGTAGGCTGCCGACTGCAGTGGTGAACTTGAAGGCTTCCAGCAGAAGGGAGATGCTGTCCACGTTTTGGATTTTCCTTAGTCGGAACCTTCAATGTCCAAGGCTTCACTTTTCAAGCAGTTGGAAGAGCTCCAAATGAAGATATGAACAGGTCTTAATTGACCTTGTCACCGCCTCAGTTCGTCAGGTAATGCTGCGCACTGGATTTAATTGCCTAGTGCAAGATGTGCTAAAAATATGTAAGAGTATCTCCTCGATTACCCTCCCAGAAGGGTTTGAATGGAGAACAAGGAGTTCCGAAGACAGGCATTTGGTGTACGAGAAGTAGAACTTAGTGGATTGCAGGGCACTGCATGCACAAATGTCTAAGGAGGATCCATCTTTTTATGCCCCATCTATGCTTGTTCTCATTTGAACTCCTGAACATTCTGGAGGTTGGTTTTGTTAGGGTTGTGGCTGGGGAAGGGGTGGTGGTGGGGGAGGGGTGGGTGTTGTTTCTGATCTTTTTAATTTCCAGGATAGTGTACAAAGAACTTGTGCCCACAACCAGCAGTATGAAGCAATGCAGGTATAAAAGAAGGTCACCGAAATGTCGGATAATATGAATCTGAAAGCGCTTCAGTATTTTACCCAGGAGTTTCACTGCAACAAGGTGATTGTCCTTGACAGAAATGTAGTGGCAGGCTTATGCCATGCTAGAAGTGATGACCTTTCTCTGCCCCAAATTGACCAGCAAGATCTTTTGGCTCTTGATTGAAACCCCTGAGCCAGCTGTGTTTCAGGCTGCAGAAGCTGCAGGTGTTGTGGCAGACGCGGGGTGCAGCCCTGCCTGCCGGTCCCGACCTGGCGCACGCCGGTGGCAGCCGTCAGCGCCTGGGGTCCCCTGGAAGGGGGATTTAATCATTTTTTCTCTAGCATTTGCTTGTGTTTTGTCAAGATTCTTTAATTCACTAAATAGTAAATTTAAAAAATTAGCTGAATGGTAATAATTTTGAAGTCTTCTGAGGCAGAACTGGGAAGGTTAGAACATATTTGTATGATTTCAAATATGTATAAATTCTTAAATGACAAACGTTAACAAACTGACAATGCAAGCAATTATGGTGACACTTTACATTTCATTGGTTTTCATGCAGCTCCATCCCATGTGTTGGTAGGTTCTTAAAAAGTGAAAATTTGGCCCACTAGACCGATTATTAAAAAGAAGTAAAACTCCTTGGGGCTAACACAAAGGGACAGCGTCCACGTGAGTAAATGGTTATCACATTTAGATGTGATTCTGCTGCTTGCACTTTCTCTGCCCTCAAACTGCTTTCTTTATCGTCAATGCAGGGATGTTTGACATTCTTAGAAAAGAGAAAAGAAACAGATTTCCTCAAAAAAAAAAAAAAAAAAAAAAGCCAGGTGAAATTAATGCAATGTTAATTGCATTAATGTTAATTGCATTAATTTATTCAGGTGGAGTTTTAGTTTTTATTCTATGAAGTGCTTGTTGCACCACTTTTGTTGTTTCCCACAGATTTGGAGCGGGATTTCCTCCAGTTGATTGTTCAGCAGAGGGAGTGAGACTGCCTTCAAAAGTTTTGCAGGAGTTGCATCTGTGAATCGGGCACGTGAGTTGCCTTTTTTTTCCCCCCAGATTTTCGTAGGCTTCTGTTTTTCACCGTGGATCAGTTCACCTTGGATCAGTTTGCTCTTTTTGTTCCAGTGATTTTTTCTTTTGGACATGTGTCACGATCCGTTAATACAAGTAAGCGTCGTGATGGTTTGTTTACAGATCTCCGAGTGCAAAAGGACACAAGGGATTTCAGTTTTAATCAAAACAGTGCACCTTTGTTAAGTACCCACAACACGGTAATGCGATAGAGGAGAGAAAGAGAGAGAGAGAGAAAGAAAAACAAAGTAAAAGAGTAGAGAGGAAGAGAGGGGGGGTAATGGCTACCAACGGGTGAGATGAAGTCCTCGTGCTCTGCTGCCAATAGATTTGTCTTCTTTCCGTGGGGAGATCTCATCTCAGTTATTTCAGAAAGTCCCTTTATAGGCCTTTTTTGAAACGAGGGCCAACTGGCCAAGACCATATCTGTGTTTCGTAATAACATTGCAAAACAAAAAGCTAGCCCTAACTATCCCAGGTACATACCAAGCATGCCTTTCTCCTATGCTAACTATACTGCCTGCTATGGTTTGCGGCCTAGCAGCGTTAGCGCGTCTACTTCTGGCATGAGTTTAGCAGTGCTCTCGCTTCTGCTTTCTAGCTGTATCCCCACATCTCCCCCTTTTCCCCAAGAGGTGGGGCAAATCTACAGCCGTTGTTATGAGGCCCGTTGCTTTGGGAAACAGGTACAGGACAGGTGTAGAGGACAGGTCATTCCTTTCCGCTTCAGCGCAGTCCTTCCCGCCTGGGCAGCAAGAACGGCGCAGTCCACTGTGACCTGCACAAATTTCCTCAGGAATGCGTACCAGTTCCCAGCAGGCACACTTGCAGGCAACAGTTGGCAGACATCCCACCTTAGGCAGGTCGGAACTCCTGTGTTTAGCCTCTGTTCTCGGCGATGATCGTGAGGCAGATGAGGGATCTTCAGACCGTCTCTTACACCACCCCATGACTCACGATTGTCATCAGGAGAGCTCCATCAGCACGATTTCGTAGTGTTGTTGCGAAGTCTTCAGGACTCGTTAATGTTGGTAGCATATCCCAGAAAAGGGTAGAGAAAATAAGAAAAGAGAAAGAAAAGGAAAAAGAAGGAATAAGTAATTTTTAATCAAAATACACATGTAATTTTTAATCATGTCTTATCTTATTTTAATACTCATGTAGTTCATCTTGTGTCAATAACCTTAGGGGTGTCCACAGTGGATGGGATAGTGTCCAAATTGTGCACATCTATTACAGATGTCAACCGTTTCATCATTCTGCAATTCATGATGTGTAAGATTGCTGATAAAACAAACCCAATCAAAACTAAAATCAAGAGAACGAGGAATGGGATGACACAATTTGTTCAGGACACCTGTAGCAGTAGGTGAGCACCCAAAAGGAGTATCCCACCAGCTGTGTCCAGCATCTTTCTTTCCTCTGTCTAGAAAACAATGTGTTTCTTTCCCATTGTGATGAACAGTTACCAAGGTTTTCTGTCTGTTTTTCTTGATCTTTTCCAAAATTCCAATGAAATCCTGGTGAAGCAACAAGTGCTTTACCTAAGTAAGGTTCATCCCAGTGGGGGTAGGCAATAATTGGTGGATCACTGTGTAATTGGACTGTAAAATACAATAAGAAGTAAGTGGGGCTAAATAAGAGAAATCACATCCTGTGCTTTTAGTCAAGTTACAAACACAAGAATTTGAATGAGTTTTAGTATCTACAACTAAATTTTCTATAAATACCTTATCACATGCAGTTCTTAAGCATGCACATCCATTGCCTATATACACAAGCACTGTTTCAGGAATCTTGTTAGGATGAATTTCAAAAGGACAGACACTTTGTTCTGTGTCCAAACAAATGTCTTGAGGTCTAATTGCACTGCTTTCACAGATAAACCCTTGTTGTTCTCGGACAATACAAGTTTCCAAATGAACAGTTTGCCACTTCTTCCCAGTTTGACGGGCCCATTCTCTGTGCTGGAAAGGGTAGAGAATAGCTGCATCATGGTTCAGCCCTAATGCAATGATAGGGACTATCAAATGCACTGAAGCATTACGTATGGTTAGTACAAAGGCTGTGGCTGTGTTTGTGATGGGATCGTAGGTAAAATTCACTAAATTCCACCAGGATTGGAATTCTCTTTCAAAATCAGTGGCACCGTCCCAGATTATTTTCCGAATTTCAGTAGGAAAAGTGCCTTCTTTGCCTTCTCTTACAATTGAGGCAGCAACGGACTGCATCCACAATTGAGCCTGGACGCAGCTGAGAGCCAAAGAGATGTTGTTTTGCGTAGCACGGAGCATGCCAATTATCAATTTGTGGTCATTCACATTTACCTTTTCTCAATTTGGTAATATGTTTGATAACAACCGCTGATGGGTTGTTGTATTTTAGTCAAATCTGTAGTTGTGGCAGCCAATTTATTCATTAGCACTTCTGAATCAATACTATTTAAGATTCCCAATCCTGTTCCCACAACGCCGGTTATGTCTCTTTGCGTCCGTTTCTTAGAAGGGTTCCGCTTTTGCAACCCAGTTGTCTGCCCCTTGAAGGAAGTTTGCAGAAAAGGTGAACAAGCTGGCTGAATTTCTGAGGCATTGTTTTGCATCAGCAACTTGACTTGTTTAAGGGACCATGCCGGATTGAGCAATAGTTGTTGTTGGCCTGTTTCTGTGATTATACGTGGTCCAATTTCAAAAATTCTCGGGCTTAGCATGACCGGTGGTTGGGTGGTAGGTATTGCAACATCGACTTTGAGTTCCCCCCAGTATTTTGTATTGTTTTTACCACACGTGACTTTATGGGGAAATTGTACAGCAATTAAGGTTTAGCCAACAATCTTGATTTTGAATTTCACCAAACAAAACACGGCCATGAGGTCCAATGCTATAACTGTGTACAGGTTCGGTAAAAGATTCAGCAATTAATCCACATCGTATTGTAACATCGTCACCTCGAGTTACCATAAAGGGTGGAAAAACTTTATTCTTGTCATCTAACACAAGGGGGGTACTTATACCGTGGTATGTGATTACTGCACTCAGTATGGGCTTTGCTGCGGCGTTTATTTTGAATTTATAAGTTAAACCTGTCAGACTTGGCTGATCTGCCGGGTTATTTTGCCAATTGCATGTTGCATAGGTTGGTTTGGTTAGAGGAAAGTTATACCAGCAGTCAGTTAGTTTGTTTCTGCGAAGCTTTGTGATTTCCACATTGTTGGTACTGGGGCCTAAGGTGTAGTTACCGACATTCTTCTGACAACCACACTGGATGAAGGGGGTTTGTTTGTCACACACCCACTCCGTTGTAGGGCAGAGTTTGGCCGTAATGTTGGGGTGCAAATCACTTTTCCCATCTGGTTTTAGAAAATTTCCAGCGATTGCAATGGTGGAAGCTTTCTGGTAAAGAGATCCTTCTACTTTTCTGCATCCTACCTTAATTTGTTCACCTCCTGTTCCTTTTAGGATTCTAGTCCAATCCTTCAAGTCCCATCCCCATTCACTTGGACGGTATACCTCAGAGTCGTGCAGTGCTACAGTGGCTAGGTTCGGGCAACGATCTCTGGGATAGGATCCTAGAGCACTAGTGTACCTAATGGTAGCTTCAGACCATGGCCACTCAGCTGGTTTTTGGCCCTGGTGTTGTGGTAGGATGCAGAAAAGTATCACTAGTCTTATCATGGTTTATGTGCTCTTCTTCATGTCCCTCGGAGTTCTTCTGTGAAAAGTAAACACAACAGAGTCTGCCACCGAAAGGCAGAAAATTAGAATGATGGAATTATGCAGCGTGTATGTATCCGATGCTCTCTCCCTAGGGCATCAGAGGCTACCCATGCATATTTATTCAGAGGGCGTTTTAGCACTAGTGGTACTTCTCCTACGGTAGGGAGATCTACCGAAACAGGTTGTCCAGGGTAGTGTGCAGGATTCTTAGGATCATTTGGTCCCTGCAGTGAGAGAATTATGCTTGGAGCTGTTGGGAAAAAGACAGTGATTTTGGGACACCCGTTTACCCCCCATCTATCATTCACACCTTTCACAGCTTCCCATAGCCGAACATCCCAATTTCCCTCCTGTGGTTTCAAAAGTCCTTTCAAGAGACCATTGGTCCTTTCTACAATGCCGTTAGCTTGAGGGTAGTAAGGAGTGTGAAAAGTCCGTTTAATCCCTTCACCTTTTGCCCAGTCCTGTACAACTTTGGCAGTAAAGTGAGACCCGTTATCAGATTGAATTTCTTGTGGTTTTGGGAAAGTTCCAAACCATGCCTGCAATGCTTTAACAGTATGATCTCCTGTAGCTCTTTTAAAAGCATTGGCCTGGACTAACCCAGATATCATCTCTACTCCTACCAGCCCAAAGTGTTTACCTCCTGACTTTTTAAAAGGCCATGCTTCCCGTAAGCCTTTACCCTTTCTTAAATGCAGAGGGTCATCTTCCAAAGGGTGTCTTTCTAGCCGTCTGCGACGTTGTTCACAGGCTGACATGCATGTTTTACACATTTCTCTGGTAACAGACCAACTGCGAGCAAGGGCTTCTTTGTACAAATCTTTTGCACCTGTGCGTTGTCTTTTTACATGCAACCATTCTAAGAAGTGCTCCCAGTCCTCTGTAATTCGATCTTTTTTCACAGGACTTAGTCTTGCTAATTCATCAGCTCTAGTGTTCCACTCTCCTGCTGGATTTCCATCTGTCTGGTGAGAGGCTACCCACTCCACGGCAAAATTCCCTGGACTTGCAATACTTAGAATTTCTTGCTACTTCTCCTTTTGCCATACTGGGATTCTGTTAACTTCACAATCATTTTGCTGCCAAAAAGGAAGCCACTCAGTCCATCCCTTAAACACAGCATAGGAATAATCGGTGTAGATACAGACAGGAGAAGTATTCTGTGCCTCACGTTGGAAAACACTCCAAACAGCTATCAGCTTGCCAACTTGGGCACTGCCTTCCCCCTCTGTGATAATTCCTTCACCTGAGGAAGTGTGCAGGGCTACAGCCTTATGTTTCCACACCTTTCCTTCTCGCTTGGCAGAAGCATCCGTAAGCCAAGAATTTGCTGACCGTTTGGGGGAAAAAGGAGGGGCTACTCTAATGACTGAGGCAGGTTTGTCCTGGCTGCTACCCAAGTTTTCAGTTTCTTGGATTGCCAGATTTTTTACAGCTCCTTCAGTTCTTGAGAAGACGCTACAATCATGTTCAATCTGAGCATACCACTTCCTTACTGAGGTCCTCTGGGCCACCCCGTCAGGTGGGGGTGGTGCCAGTAGAGACAGCCTTAATAACTTTGAAAGGGCCTCTCAAAACAATTGGTTGTTGTTGTGCAATCTTCTCCGCTTCTAGGAGAGCTAAGCTAACCACAAACAATCCTTTCTCCCAGGTAGTGTACCTTTTTTCAGCATCTTTAAAGCCACGGGAGTAAAAACCAACAGGCTTCGTCGGACCCTCAGGACCCCGCTGCCATATGTGTACTGACAACCCTGAGGAGACCTGAAAAGCATCTGTGGGATGAATAGGGCCCAGGGCTTGGTGAGGCTGTTGCTTCAAAAACCAACAATTGCAGTGCTTCTTCTTGGGAAGCACTCCATTCCCATTTTGTCCCTTTTCTTAACAAGTTGTAAAGAGGTCTGGCAATTATGGAAAATCTGGGATGTGTTTTCTCCGGAGCACTAATACACATCCTAAAGCATGTTGGAGATCTTTTTTGGATTCAGGCATTTTAATCTGATCTGAAGAGGTTAGGTTATCAGGTGGGATACGTGTCATACCTCCTTTCCACCACATTCCCAACAATTTCACTTCATGTGAAGGGGTTTGGGTTTTTTCTGAGGGAATTTGCAAATCAAGGCTTTCTAAGTGGGAGGTTATTTTCTGTTGGGTATCTCTCACTTCTTCTATTTCATCTCCTCCCACAAGGGTCTCATCAGTGTGTTGATGAACAGCTAGATTGTCCGCTTTGGGTACTTTTTCGAACTCTTGGGCTAAAGCGTGATGAGCCAGGGTAGGAGAATGTTTGTACCCTTGGGGAAGCCTAGTGAAAGTGTGTTGCTGTCCTTGCCATGCGAAAGCAAAACGGTCCATATCTTCTGGCTGTAAAGGTGTCGTAAAAAACATGTCTTTGACATCTACAGGTGGCATGATTGAATGAGCCTTTTCTTGAATCAATGTTATGAATTCTGCTAGATTTGGGACTGCTGCTGTAAGAGGGTCTGTGTTAGCATTTAGCCTACGAAAATCTATTGTCAGCCTCCACTTCCCATTAGGATTTCGCACTGGCCACACCGGAGAATTGAAAGGAGAATGGGTATTAAGTATTACTCCTTGTTGTCGTAGCTCCTGTATCACTGGCTTGATACCCTCTTTGGCACCCAGGAGAAGGAGGTATTGTTTCACATTAGTTACTTTGCTGAATGGTAGGGAGGCTGCAGCTTGGAGCAGTCTGATGTTAAAATGTGGTGTGCCAAAAGACCACAGAAGACCCTCTGAGTCCTCCCACTGCCTCCTAGCAAGGGCATTCAGCCCTAATACATTGGTTGGAATATCTCCAATCACCCCATGGATGAAGAGTTGGTTTTCCTCTCCAGGCAAAGGGAGCTTGACTAAGGCCCCATTCATAGATTCTGTTTAAGTGCCCAAGGCACTTAAAACACAATATCGGTTCTTTGTTGGAACAATTCCACACCTCTGGGCATCTTTCTTTGTCAGCGCAGAAATTTGTGCCCCAGTGTCAATCAGAAAAGTTACAGGTGCCCGTTTAGGACTTGTAATAGCTGTGATCGTTATATCTCCCGTTTTATTTTTAGTGAGCATTCTCAGGTATACCTATGCTCCGTTTCTTTGCCCACTGACAAGAAACAGAGGGTCTAGTTTCCCTGGTTTTGAGGAAGAATCTGTTCTGGCTCATTGGCCGGACTTTGAGGGAGAAGTGGCTTTGACTCACTGCCCAGATTCTGAGGGAGGAGGGGTGCACTGGGTTGAAGTGACGGATTCGGTAGAAGGGGCTTTTGGCAGTGCCAGTTAGACACTACCTTACTCAACTGATCAAGGGCTAAGCCATCCATCGCATTTCTGGGGACCCCCTTTTTGATACCTAATAAGCACCAATGCTGACGGTTAGGGATCTCTGGTTACATTCTTTGGTTTTTCACTATGAGGAGCCCTAATGTACCTGACACCTTTTGTTTTTTCTGATTTTTCCTCTGGGATTTTTATCGGTCCATATTTCCTACTGTAATTAATCAGATCTTCTTCAACCTCACTCCATGTCCAAGCTTTGCAATCACCGGCAGGTGAATTTGATTGTGAACCTGGCGGCTGAGAGGGGGTTGAATATGGAGTAAACCCAGGATCGGTAGATGCAGTTTGGTCGCTCGGGTTTCCAAGGAATCTGTCCAACCTCTCTACAGGACCTGCAGCAGCTATGGTTTTTTGAAGGACAGCTGCTGTAGATTGGAGTGATTCTGGAAGGCCTCGAATTAAAGGGGTCATCAGTTCAGGTTTCACAGGTAATTGCGTGGGGGATTCATATCCAGGAGTTAATTTCCTTTCATGGATCATTTGCAGACAGGCGGCTTTGTGGACGCTTTCTAGAAGTTGATCAGGGGTACCAACTGTAGCGAAAGGGTCTCCCCTTTCTAAAGGATTGAGTCCCCCGGCCCAGAAAGCTGTGCGCTGAGTCAGCGACCATGTGTTACGTTTGTCTCCTGTTGTTAAGAGAACTCCATGTCCCCAGTATCCACTGGCCTCCTGTTCAGTGAATTGAATTTGGTCTCCTCCGGTGAGAGACACTTGGAAGGCATATTCCGTCTCAGCTTCGTGGGGAAGCCGCCCGTACTCCTTTTTTAACTTCGCCAACTCAGGAGCAGTGTATGGTATTTGTTTAGTGGTGATATGCGGTTCAAAATCTTCATCATTGATATAATTATATTCTGTTTTAATTAGAGGTCCCATAGGAGGGCAGCAGTTTTCCCCACAATTTTTCACTAGCACTAGTTCTTCCTGGGGGTATATTTGGTTAATGTGAGGAGTTTTCTTTTCCTCTTTCTCTTTTGGTGAGTCAGCATTCTTTGAATTCTTAAAATATTCCTCCCTCAAAGCAGCCCGCAGCAAATGATTTTCATTCCTTTCTTCATCTGATTGTTCCTGTAAAATTTCCACTAGGTTTTGAAGGGAATCTGTGATTGCTTTCTCTTCACTACAGCGCTTAAAGCAGTGATCTGTAGCTGCTGTAAGGCATGCTCCTGAAACAGATTTAGGAGCAGATTATGGTTTTATTTTGGCCAAATTTAAACTTTGTCTCATGTTGGAATGAACATATTCTATCAGTCACACTCTCCAAATTAAACCAGTTATTTTGAGCCCATTCTTCCCCTGCCGGAGAGGGCCGGGCATTATGTTTTGCTAGCAGAGCATAAAATGCAGCTTTATTATTTGCACTAGGGTTTTCAGTCATTTTATAAAGGGATCAAAACCACTACAGGGAGGTAAAACCTAATTACACATTGCGACACAAACAGCTTCGCCGTGTCGCCCTTCGCTTCCCTGGGTGGGTGAAGAGACCAAAATCTGCCTGGGAGGTACTCCTTAAGTTACTTACGGTTGTCTCTTCGCTACACCAAGCAGTCCAAATTCACACACGCCCACCAAAACAGTTCCCCCTTTTACACTAAGAGATCTTTTGGTGAAAAATCTGAAGACAGAGCCCTCAGTTGAGTATGGGGTGCTTTTCACCTAGGCGTGTGCAGTTTGTGGGAAATTCGAGTCGTCCCCCTTGCTTTCTAGACACCGCTCACCCTTTGCGGGGTGTCGGGCTAGGTGCGGCTGGAGTGAAACGTCCTTCCCCTATTACAGACTACACACAACCTTGCAACCCCTTCTGTCTGTCAGAAATCCTGTCCGTGATGCCAGTTTAATGTCACGATCTGCTAATAGAAGTGAGGGTCGTGATGGTTTGTTTACAGATCTCCGAGTGCAAAAGGACACAAGGGATTTCAGTTTTAATCACCTTTTCACCTTTGTTAAGTGTAGGAACAGGGGGGTCACTCGGTCTGGGTTCGGACGGTCGGATGGTGACGGATGGAGACGAGAGATCTCTGTAGTCAGATCTTGGAACATGCGGTTTATTGCAAAGGGCGTGGGTACAGGGGCACTGCTTAGAGCTGCAGCTGGCAGCTCTGAGCAGGCCCAAGAGAGCAAGAGAGTAAGCGGGTAAGCAAAGAGAGAATAGTAAGAGTCTACAGTAAGAGTCTACAGTAAGAGTGTATAGTAAGAGAGTCTAGTAAGAGAGAGAGCATGAATGTAGTAAAAAGGTGTCTGAAGTCCTGGTTACAATACAATAAATCATCTTCTGTACTGAATATTCTAATTGTCACTAACCAATCTAATACAAGATACAAATCCTATAGCATTTACATACAGCCTATAAGAGTTCTTATATTACCATAGAGTGTTACATCTTAACTTCTAAAAACTACTCTTTGGACCCCTTCTGCTGAGCTAGTAGGGTCTGCTCTGACCCTTGGACCTGCCTGCAAGCAGAGGGTATTGTTCAATCAAGAGGGGATTACATTCAGTCGGCCATACCATTGTTTTCCAGTTGTTCAGTAACTAAGACTTGGTATCTCAAAGGTGGCTTTCATTTCGATGTCGCTTATAGTTTTCATATTCCCAAAATCTTTTGTCAGGCAATCATATTTATAAGGCCTTCCTGTTTCGTCTTCCCCAACAGTTAAGTACCCACAACATGGTAATGTGATAGAGGAGAGAAAGAGAGAGAGAGAGAGAAAGAAAAACAAAGTAAAAGAGTAGAGAGGAAGAAAGGGGGGGCAATGGCTACCAACAGATGAGACGAAGTCCTCGTGCTCTGCTGCCAATAGATTTGTCTTCTTTCCGTGGGGAGATCTCATCTCAGTTATTTCAGAAAGTCCCTTTATAGCCCTTTTTCGAAACGAGGGGCAACCGGCCAAGACCGTATCTATGTTTCGTAATAACATTGCAGAACTAAAAGCTAGCCCTAACTATCACAGGTACATACCAAGCATGCCTTTCTCCTATGCTAACTATGATTTACCAAAATATGAATATCGATCTAATATCGATATCCAACTGAGATGGACAAAAACTCTTAACAGTTTAGAGTTAGAAAGTGTATGTTTTATTTTTGCGTGGGATAGCTCCCTAAGTCGCAGGCCCTGATACAAGCAAACATGATACCTTTTATTTCCACGTATTATGGATATCCAAAATACAAAATGCGTATTCATGGTGTTGACACCTCCCATTCTCCGCTTTGTATGGAAATGAGCTTACATGTCATTAAGCATGCGTAGCGTGTGATCTGAATGGAGTCGGTGGTCTTGAATTGGGTCAGTGGTCCTAAGGAAGATGAAGTAACTCATCTTCCTCACTCTGACCTTTATGCCTTTCTGAGTTTTAACAATTCTAATTACTTTAGTGACCTCTAAGTTTCTTCTTGCATGACTTTTGGATGGGCTCCCACAAAGGGAGGAAATTGGTAATTGTCTTTATACACCAATTTATCAATGTTTCTGCTCATTATTCTAAGCACAGCTAAACAAACATGCAAATGACAGATCATCAGTTCAGACTAAAGAAAATCCAAAACGTGGACAGCATCTCCCTTCTGCTGGAAGCCTTGAAGTTCACCACTGCAGTCTGCAGCCTACACAGATCATCTGAGTATTGTAAAAGTTCTCCAAGG